>NW_027472982.1:0-123264 GCF_030347505.1 Rhynchophorus ferrugineus | reverse complement strand
GGAAACTAAAAGAGATAATGCAATTTGGCAACCGGCAATGTAATTAGCATGCCGAATATTACTTGGAATGTGAATTGGAACGAAATCGCCAATAGATAAGACCATTTTACAATTTGGGCACAAGTTAGAAGCAGAGCCTAAGGTGTAAATTATCGATAGTCCATATCTCGGAAACTATAAGAGATAATGCAATTTGGCAACCGGCAATGTAATTAGCATGCCGAATATTACTTGAATGTGAATTGGAACGAAATCGCCAATAGATAAGACCATTTTACAATTTGGGCCCAAGTTAGAAGCAGAGCCTAAGGTGTAAATTATCGATAGTCCATATCTCGGAAACTATAAGAGATAATGCAATTTGGCAACCGGCAATGTAATTAGCATGCCGAATACACTTGGAATATGAATTGGAACGAAATCGCCAATAGATAAGACCATTTTACAATTTGTGCCCAAGTTAGAAGCAGAGCCTAAGGTGTAAATTATCGATGGTCCATATCTCGGAAACTATAAGAGATAATTCAATTTGGCAACTGGCAATGTAATTAGCATGCCGAATATTACTTGGAATGTGAATTGGAACGAAATCGCCAATAGATAAGACCATTTTACAATTTGGGCCCAAGTTACAAGCAGAGCCTAAGGTGTAAATTATCGATAGTCCCATATCTCGGAAACTATAAGAGATAATGCAATTTGGCAACTGGCAATGTAATTAGCATGCCGAATATTACTTGGGAATGTGAATTGGAACGAAATCGCCAATAGATAAGACCATTTTACAATTTGGGCCCAAGTTAGAAGCAGAGCCTAAGGTGTAAATTATCCATAGTCCATATCTCGGAAACTATAAGAGATAATGCAATTTGGCTAACAACCGGCAATGTAATTAGCATGCCGAATATTACTTGGAATGTGAATTGGAAACGAAATCGCCAATAGATAAGACGATTTTACAATTTGGGCCCAAGTTAGAAGCAGAGCCTAAGGTGTAAATTATCGATGGTCTATATCTCGGAAACTATAAGAGATAATTCAATTTGGCAACTGGCAATGTAATTAGCATGCCGAATATTACTTGGAATGTGAATTGGAACGAAATCGCCAATAGATAAGACCATTTTACAATTTGGGCCAAGTTAGAAGCAGAGCCTAAGGTGTAAATTATCGATAGTCCATATCTCGGAAACTATAAGAGATAATGCAATTTGGCAACTGGCAATGTAATTAGCATGCCGAATATTACTTGGAATGTGAATTGGAACGAAATCGCCAATAAATAAGACCATTTTACAATTTGGGCCCAAGTTAGAAGCAGAGCCTAAGGTGTAAATTATCCATAGTTCATATTTCGGAAACTATAAGAGATAATGCAATTTGGCAACCGGCAATGTAATTAGCATGCCGAATATTACTTGGAATGTGAATTGGAACGAAATCGCCAATAGATAAGACAATTTTTCAATTTGGCCCAAGTTAGAAGCAGAGCCTAAGGTGTAAATTATCGATAGTCCATATCTCGGAAACTATAAGAGATAATGCAATTTGGCAACCGGCAATGTAATTAGCATGCCGAATATTACTTGGAATGTGAATTGGAATGAAATCGCCAATAGATAAGACCATTTTACAATTTGGGCCCAAGTTAGAAGCAGAGCCTAAGGTGTAAATTATCCATAGTCCATATCTCGGAAACTATAAGAGATAATGCAATTTGGCAACTGGCAATGTAATTAGCATGACGAATATTACTTGGAATGTGAATTGGGACGAAATCGCCTATAGATAAGACCATTTTACAATTTGGGCCCAAGTTAGAAGCAGAGCCTAAGGTGTAAATTATCGATAGTCCGTATCTCGGAAACTATAAGAGATAATGCAATTTGGCAACCGGCAATGTAATTAGCATGCCGAATATTACTTGGAATGTGAATTGGAACGAAATCGCCAATAGATAAGACCATTTTATAATTTGGGCCCAAGTTAGAAGCACAGCCTAAGGTGTAAATTATCGATAGTCCATATCTCGGAAACTATAAGAGATAATGCAATTTGGCAACCGGCAATGTAATTAGCATGCCGAATATTACTTGGAATGTGAATTGGAACGAAATCGCCAATAGATAAGACCATTTTACAACTTGGGCCCAAGTTAGAAGCAGAGCCTAAGGTGTAAATTATCGATAGTCCATATCTCGGAAACTATAAGAGATAATGCAATTTGGCAACCGGCAATGTAATTAGCATGCCGAATATTACTTGGAATGTGAATTGGAACGAAATCGCCAATAGATAAGACCATTTTACAATTTGGGCCCAAGTTAGAAGCAGAGCCTAAGGTGTAAATTATCGATAGTCCATATCTCGGAAACTATAAGAGATAATGCAACTTGGCCACCGGCAATGTAATTAGCATGCCGAATATTACTTGGAATGTGAATTGGAACGAAATAGCCAATAGATAAGACCATTTTACAATTTGGGCCCAAGTTAGAAGCAGAGCCTAAGGTGTAAATTATCGATAGTCCATATCTCTGAAACTATAAGAGATAATGCAATTTGGCAACCGGCAATGTAATTAGCATGCCGAATATTACTTGGAATGTGAATTGGAACGAAATCGCCAATAGATAAGACGATTTTACAATTTGGGCCCAAGTTAGAAGCAGAGCCTAAGGTGTAAATTATCGATGGTCTATATCTCGGAAACTATAAGAGATAATTCAATTTGGCAACTGGCAATGTAATTAGCATGCCGAATATTACTTGGAATGTGAATTGGAACGAAATCGCCAATAGATAAGACCATTTTACAATTTGGGCCCAAGTTAGAAGCAGAGCCTAAGGTGTAAATTATCGATAGTCCATATCTCGGAAACTATAAGAGATAATGCAATTTGGCAACCGGCAATGTAATTAGCATGCCGAATATTACTTGGAATGTGATTTGGAATGAAATCGCCAATAGATAAGACCATTTTACAATTTGGGCCCAAGTTAGAAGCAGAGCCTAAGGTGTAAATTATCCATAGTCCATATCTCGGAAACTATAAGAGATAATGCAATTTGGCAACTGGCAATGTAATTAGCATGACGAATATTACTTGGAATGTGAATTGGGACGAAATCGCCTATAGATAAGACCATTTTACAATTTGGGCCCAAGTTAGAAGCAGAGCCTAAGGTGTAAATTATCGATAGTCCGTATCTCGGAAAACTATAAGAGATAATGCAATTTGGCAACCGGCAATGTAATTAGCATGCCGAATATTACTTGGAATGTGAATTGGAACGAAATCGCCAATAGATAAGACCATTTTATAATTTGGGCCCAAGTTAGAAGCAGAGCCTAAGGTGTAAATTATCGATAGTCCATATCTCGGAAACTATAAGAGATAATGCAATTTGGCAACCGGCAATGTAATTAGCATGCCGAATATTACTTGGAATGTGAATTGGAACGAAATCGCCAATAGATAAGACCATTTTACAACTTGGGCCCAAGTTAGAAGCAGAGCCTAAGGTGTAAATTATCGATAGTCCATATCTCGGAAACTATAAGAGATAATGCAATTTGGCAACCGGCAATGTAATTAGCATGCCGAATATTACTTGGAATGTGAATTGGAACGAAATCGCCAATAGATAAGACCATTTTACAATTTGGGCCCAAGTTAGAAGCAGAGCCTAAGGTGTAAATTATCGATAGTCCATATCTCGGAAACTATAAGAGATAATGCAACTTGGCCACCGGCAATGTAATTAGCATGCCGAATATTACTTGGAATGTGAATTGGAACGAAATAGCCAATAGATAAGACCATTTTACAATTTGGGCCCAAGTTAGAAGCAGAGCCTAAGGTGTAAATTATCGATAGTCCATATCTCTGAAACTATAAGAGATAATGCAATTTGGTAACCGGCAATGTAATCAGCATGCCGAGTATTACTTGGAATGTGAATTGGAACGAAATCGCCAATAGATAAGGCCATTTTACAATTTGGGCCCAAGTTAGAAGCAGAGCCTAAGGTGTAAATTATCGATAGTCCATATCTCGGAAACTATAAAAGATAATGCAATTTGGCAACCGGCAATGTAATTAGCATGCCGAATATTACTTGGAATGTGAATTGGAACGAAATCGCCAATAGATAAGACCATTTTACAATTTGGGCCCAAGTTAGAAGCAGAGCCTAAGGTGTAAATTATCGATAGTCCATATCTCGAAACTATAGGAGATAATTCAATTTGGCAACCGGCAATGTAATTAGCATGCCGAATATTACTTGGAATGTGAATTGGAACGAAATCGCCAATAGATAAGACCATTTTACAATTAGGGCCCAAGTTAGAAGCAGAGCCTAAGGTGTAAATTATCGATAGTCCATATCTCGGAAACTATAAGAGATAATGCAACTTGGCCACCGCAATGTAATTAGCATGCCGAATATTACTTGGAATGTGAATTGGAACGAAATCGCCAATAGGTAAGACCATTTTACAATTTTGGGCCCAAGTTAGAAGCAGAGCCTAAGGTGTAAATTATCGATAGTCCATATCTCGGAAACTATAGGAGATAATTCAATTTGGCAACCGGCAATGTAATTAGCATGCCGAATATTACTTGGAATGTGAATTGGAACGAAATCGCCAATAGATAAGACCATTTTACAATTTGGGCCCAAGTTAGAAGCAGATCCTAAGGTGTAAATTATCGATAGTCCATATCTCGGAAACTATAAGAGATAATGCAATTTGGCAACCGGCAATGTAATTAGCATGCCGAATATTACTTGGAATGTGAATTGGAACGAAATCGCCAATAGATAAGACCATTTTACAATTTGGGCCCAAGTTAGAAGCAGAGCCTAAGGTGTAAATTATCGATAGTCCATATCTCTGAAACTATAAGAGATAATGCAATTTGGCAACCGGCAATGTAATTAGCATGCCGAATACTACTTGGAATGTGAATTGGAACGAAATCGCCAATAGATAAGACCATTTTACAGTTTGGGCCCAAGTTAGAAGCAGAGCCTAAGGTTAAAAATAATCGATAGTCCATATCTCGGAAACTATAAGAGATAATGCAATTTGGGAACCGGCAATGTAATTAGCATGCCGAATATTACTTGGAATGTGAATTGGAACGAAATCGCCAATAGATAAGACCATTTTACAATTTGGGCCCAAGTTAGAAGCAGAGCCTAAGGTGTAAAATTAATCGATAGTCCATATTTCGGAAACTATAAGAGATAATGCAACTTGGCCACCGGCAATGTAATTAGCATGCCGAATATTACTTGGAATGTGAATTGGAACGAAATCGCCAATAGGTAAGACCATTTTACAATTTGGGGCCCAAGTTAGAAGCAGAGCCTAAGGTGTAAATTATCGATAGTCCATATCTCGGAAACTATAGGAGATAATTCAATTTGGCAACCGCAATGTAATTAGCATGCCGAATATTACTTGGAATGTGAATTGGAACGAAATCGCCAATAGATAAGACCATTTTACAATTTGGGCCCAAGTTAGAAGCAGAGCCTAAGGTGTAAATTATCGATAGTCCATATCTCGGAAACTATAAGAGATAATGCAACTTGGCCACCGGCAATGTAATTAGCATGCCGAATATTACTTGGAATGTGAATTGGAACGAAATCGCCAATAGGTAAGACCATTTTACAATTTGGGCCCAAGTTAGAAGCAGAGCCTAAGGTGTAAATTATCGATAGTCCCATATCTCGGAAACTATAGGAGATAATTCAATTTGGCAACCGGAAATGTAATTAGCATGCCGGAATATTACTTGGAATGTGAATTGGAACGAAATCGCCAATAGATAAGACCATTTTACAATTTGGGCCCAAGTTAGAAGCAGATCCTAAGGTGTAAATTATCGATAGTCCATATCTCGGAAACTATAAGAGATAATGCAATTTGGCAACCGCAATGTAATTAGCATGCCGAATATTACTTGGAATGTGAATTGGAACGAAATAGCCAATAGATAAGACCATTTTACAATTTGGGCCCAAGTTAGAAGCAGAGCCTAAGGTGTAAATTATCGATAGTCCATATCTCGGAAACTATAAGAGATAATGCAATTTGGCAACCGGCAATGTAATTAGCATGCCGAATATTACTTGGAATGTGAATTGGAATGAAATCGCAATAGATAAGACCATTTTACAATTTGGGCCCAAGTTAGAAGCAGAGCCTAAGGTGTAAATTATCCATAGTCCATATCTCGGAAACTATAAGAGATAATGCAATTTGGCAACTGGCAATGTAATTAGCATGACGAATATTACTTGGAATGTGAATTGGGACGAAATCGCCAATAGATAAGACCATTTTACAATTTGGGCCCAAGTTAGAAGCAGAGCCTAAGGTGTAAATTATCGATAGTCCATATCTCGGAAACTATAAGAGATAATGCAATTTGGCAACCGGCAATGTAATTAGCATGCCGAATACTAGTTGGAATGTGAATTGGAACGAAATCGCCAATAGATAAGACCATTTTACAGTTTGGGCCCAAGTTAGAAGCAGAGCCTAAGGTTAAAAATAATCGATAGTCCATATCTCGGAAACTATAAGAGATAATGCAATTTGGGAACCCGCAATGTAATTAGCATGCCGAATATTACTTGGAATGTGAATTGGAACGAAATCGCCAATAGAGAAGACCATTTTACAATTTGGGCCCAAGTTAGAAGCAGAGCCTAAGGTGTAAATTATCGATAGTCCATATCTCGGAAACTATAAAGAGATAATGCAATTTGGCAACCGGCAATGTAATTGGCATGCCGAATATTACTTGGAATGTGAATTGGAACGAAATCGCCAATAGATAAGACCATTTTACAATTTGGGCCCAAGTTAGAAGCAGAGCCTAAGGTGTAAATTATCGATAGTCCATATCTCGGAAACTATAAGAGATAATGCAATTTGGCAACCGGCAATGTAATTAGCATGCCGAATATTACTTGGAATGTGAATTGGAACGAAATCGCCAATAGATAAGACCATTTTACAATTTGGGCCCAAGTTAGAAGCAGAGCCTAAGATGTAAATTATCCTTAGTCCATATCTCGGAAACTATAAGATATAATGCAATTTGGCAACCGGCAATGTAATTAGCATGCCGAATATTACTTGGAATGTGAATTGGAACGAAATCGCCAATAGATAAGACCATTTTATAATTTGGGCCCAAGTTAGAAGCAGAGCCTAAGGTGTAAATTATCGATAGTCCATATCTCGGAAACTATAAGAGATAATGCAATTTGGCAACCGGCAATGTAATTAGCATGCCGAATATTACTTGGAATGTGAATTGGAACGAAATCACCAATAGATAAGACCATTTTACAACTTGGGCCCAAGTTAGAAGCAGAGCCTAAGGTGTAAATTATCGATAGTCCATATCTCGGAAACTATAAGAGATAATGCAATTTGGCAACCGGCAATGTAATTAGCATGCCGAATATTACTTGGAATGTGAATTGGAACGAAATCGCCAATAAATAAGACCATTTTACAATTTGGGCCCAAGTTAGAAGCAGAGCCTAAGGTGTAAATTATTGATAGTCCATATCTCGGAAACTATAAGAGATAATGCAATTTCGCAACCGGCAATGTAATTAACATGCGAATATTACTTGGAGTGTGAATTGGAACGAAATCGCCAATAGATAAAACCATTTTACAATTTGGGCCCAAGTTAGAAGCAGAGCCTAAGGTGTAAATTATCGATAGTCCGTATCTCGGAAACTATAAGAGATAATGCAATTTGGCAACCGGCAATGTAATTAGCATGCCGAATATTACTTGGAATGTGAATTGGAACGAAATCGCCAATAGATAAGACCATTTTATAATTTGGGCCCAAGTTAGAAGCAGAGCTAAGGTGTAAATTATCGATAGTCCATATCTCGGAAACTATAAGAGATATGCAATTTGGCAACCGGCAATGTAATTAGCATGCCGAATATTACTTGGAATGTGAATTGGAACGAAATCGCCAATAGATAAGACCATTTTACAACTTGGGCCCAAGTTAGAAGCAGAGCCTAAGGTGTAAATTATCGATAGTCCATATCTCGGAAACTATAAGAGATAATGCAATTTGGCAACCGGCAATGTAATTAGCATGCCGAATATTACTTGGAATGTGAATTGGAAACGAAATCGCCAATAGATAAGACCATTTTACAATTTGGGCCCAAGTTAGAAGCAGAGCCTAAGGTGTAAATTGTCGATAGACCATATCTCGGAAACTATAAGAGATAATGCAATTTGGCAACCGGCAATGTAATTAGCATGCCGAATATTACTTGGAATGTGAATTGGAACGAAATCGCCAATAGATAAGACCATTTTACAATTTGGGCCCAAGTTAGAAGCAGAGCCTAAGGTGTAAATTATCGATAGTCCATATCTCGGAAACTAAAAGAGATAATGCAATTTGGCAACCGGCAATGTAATTAGCATGCCGAATATTACTTGGAATGTGAATTGGAACGAAATCGCCAATAGATAAGACCATTTTACAATTTGGGCACAAGTTAGAAGCAGAGCCTAAGGTGTAAATTATCGATAGTCCATATCTCGGAAACTATAAGAGATAATGCAATTTGGCAACCGGCAATGTAATTAGCATGCCGAATATTACTTGGAATGTGAATTGGAACGAAATCGCCAATAGATAAGACCATTTTACAATTTGGGCCCAAGTTAGAAGCAGAGCCTAAGGTGTAAATTATCGATAGTCCATATCTCGGAAACTATAAGAGATAATGCAATTTGGCAACCGGCAATGTAATTAGCATGCCGAATACCACTTGGAATATGAATTGGAACGAAATCGCCAATAGATAAGACCATTTTACAATTTGTGCCCAAGTTAGAAGCAGAGCCTAAGGTGTAAATTATCGATGGTCCATATCTCGGAAACTATAAGAGATAATTCAATTTGGCAACTGGCAATGTAATTAGCATGCCGAATATTACTTGGAATGTGAATTGGAACGAAATCGCCAATAGATAAGACCATTTTACAATTTGGGCCCAAGTTACAAGCAGAGCCTAAGGTGTAAATTATCGATAGTCCATATCTCGGAAACTATAAGAGATAATGCAATTTGGCAACTGGCAATGTAATTAGCATGCCGAATATTACTTGGAATGTGAATTGGAACGAAATCGCCAATAGATAAGACCATTTTACAATTTGGGCCCAAGTTAGAAGCAGAGCCTAAGGTGTAAATTATCCATAGTCCATATCTCGGAAACTATAAGAGATAATGCAATTTGGCTAACAACCGGCAATCTAATTAGCATGCCGAATATTACTTGGAATGTGAATTGGAACGAAATCGCCAATAGATAAGACGATTTTACAATTTGGGCCAAGTTAGAAGCAGAGCCTAAGGTGTAAATTATCGATGGTCTATATCTCGGAAACTATAAGAGATAATTCAATTTGGCAACTGGCAATGTAATTAGCATGCCGAATATTACTTGGAATGTGAATTGGAACGAAATCGCCAATAGATAAGACCATTTTACAATTTGGGCCCAAGTTAGAAGCAGAGCCTAAGGTGTAAATTATCGATAGTCCATATCTCGGAAACTATAGAGATAATGCAATTTGGCAACTGGCAATGTAATTAGCATGCCGAATATTACTTGGAATGTGAATTGGAACGAAATCGCCAATAAATAAGACCATTTTACAATTTGGGCCCAAGTTAGAAGCAGAGCCTAAGGTGTAAATTATCCATAGTTCATATTTCGGAAACTATAAGAGATAATGCAATTTGGCAACCGGCAATGTAATTAGCATGCCGAATATTACTTGGAATGTGAATTGGAACGAAATCGCCAATAGATAAGACAATTTTTCAATTTGGGCCCAAGTTAGAAGCAGAGCCTAAGGTGTAAATTATCGATAGTCCATATCTCGGAAACTATAAGAGATAATGCAATTTGGCAACCGGCAATGTAATTAGCATGCCGAATATTACTTGGAATGTGAATTGGAATGAAATCGCCAATAGATAAGACCATTTTACAATTTGGGCCCAAGTTAGAAGCAGAGCCTAAGGTGTAAATTATCCATAGTCCATATCTCGGAAACTATAAGAGATAATGCAATTTGGCAACTGGCAATGTAATTAGCATGACGAATATTACTTGGAATGTGAATTGGGACGAAATCGCCTATAGATAAGACCATTTTACAATTTGGGCCCAAGTTAGAAGCAGAGCCTAAGGTGTAAATTATCGATAGTCCGTATCTCGGAAACTATAAGAGATAATGCAATTTGGCAACCGGCAATGTAATTAGCATGCCGAATATTACTTGGAATGTGAATTGGAACGAAATCGCCAATAGATAAGACCATTTTATAATTTGGGCCCAAGTTAGAAGCACAGCCTAAGGTGTAAATTATCGATAGTCCATATCTCGGAAACTATAAGAGATAATGCAATTTGGCAACCGGCAATGTAATTAGCATGCCGAATATTACTTGGAATGTGAATTGGAACGAAATCGCCAATAGATAAGACATTTTACAACTTGGGCCCAAGTTAGAAGCAGAGCCTAAGGTGTAAATTATCGATAGTCCATATCTCGGAAACTATAAGAGATAATGCAATTTGGCAACGGCAATGTAATTAGCATGCCGAATATTACTTGGAATGTGAATTGGAACGAAATCGCCAATAGATAAGACCATTTTACAATTTGGGCCCAAGTTAGAAGCAGAGCCTAAGGTGTAAATTATCGATAGTCCATATCTCGGAAACTATAAGAGATAATGCAATTTGGCAACCGGCAATGTAATTAGCATGCCGAATATTACTTGGAATGTGAATTGGAACGAAATCACCAATAGATAAGACCATTTTACAACTTGGGCCCAAGTTAGAAGCAGAGCCTAAGGTGTAAATTATCGATAGTCCATATCTCGGAAACTATAAGAGATAATGCAATTTGGCAACCGGCAATGTAATTAGCATGCCGAATATTACTTGGAATGTGAATTGGAACGAAATCGCCAATAGATAAGACCATTTTACAATTTGGGCCCAAGTTAGAAGCAGAGCCTAAGGTGTAAATTATTGATAGTCCATATCTCGGAAACTATAAGAGATAATGCAATTTCGCAACCGGCAATGTAATTAACATGCCGAATATTACTTGGAGTGTGAATTGGAACGAAATCGCCAATAGATAAAACCATTTTACAATTTGGGCCCAAGTTAGAAGCAGAGCCTAAGGTGTAAATTATCGATAGTCCGTATCTCGGAAACTATAAGAGATAATGCAATTTGGCAACCGGCAATGTAATTAGCATGCCGAATATTACTTGGAATGTGAATTGGAACGAAATCGCCAATAGATAAGACCATTTTATAATTTGGGCCCAAGTTAGAAGCAGAGCCTAAGGTGTAAATTATCGATAGTCCATATCTCGGAAACTATAAGAGATAATGCAATTTGGCAACCGGCAATGTAATTAGCATGCCGAATATTACTTGGAATGTGAATTGGAACGAAATCGCCAATAGATAAGACCCATTTTACAACTTGGGCCCAAGTTAGAAGCAGAGCCTAAGGTGTAAATTATCGATAGTCCATATCTCGGAAACTATAAGAGATAATGCAATTTGGCAACCGGCAATGTAATTAGCATGCCGAATATTACTTGGAATGTGAATTGGAACGAAATCGCCAATAGATAAGACCATTTTACAATTTGGGCCCAAGTTAGAAGCAGAGCCTAAGGTGTAAATTGTCGATAGACCATATCTCGGAAACTATAAGAGATAATGCAATTTGGCAACCGGCAATGTAATTAGCATGCCGAATATTACTTGGAATGTGAATTGGAACGAAATCGCCAATAGATAAGACCATTTTACAATTTGGGCCCAAGTTAGAAGCAGAGCCTAAGGTGTAAATTATCGATAGGTCCATATCTCGGAAAACTAAAAGAGATAATGCAATTTGGCAACCGGCAATGTAATTAGCATGCCGAATATTACTTGGAATGTGAATTGGAACGAAATCGCCAATAGATAAGACCATTTACAATTTGGGCACAAGTTAGAAGCAGAGCCTAAGGTGTAAATTATCGATAGTCCATATCTCGGAAACTATAAGAGATAATGCAATTTGGCAACCGGCAATGTAATTAGCATGCCGAATATTACTTGGAATGTGAATTGGAACGAAATCGCCAATAGATAAGACCATTTTACAATTTGGGGCCCAAGTTAGAAGCAGAGCCTAAGGTGTAAATTATCGATAGTCCATATCTCGGAAACTATAAGAGATAATGCAATTTGGCAACCGGCAATGTAATTAGCATGCCGAATACCACTTGGAATATGAATTGGAACGAAATCGCCAATAGATAAGACCATTTTACAATTTGTGCCCAAGTTAGAAGCAGAGCCTAAGGTGTAAATTATCGATGGTCCATATCTCGGAAACTATAAGAGATAATTCAATTTGGCAACTGGCAATGTAATTAGCATGCCGAATATTACTTGGAATGTGAATTGGAACGAAATCGCCAATAGATAAGACCATTTTACAATTTGGGCCCAAGTTACAAGCAGAGCCTAAGGTGTAAATTATCGATAGTCCATATCTCGGAAAACTATAAGAGATAATGCAATTTGGCAACTGGCAATGTAATTAGCATGCCGAATATTACTTGGAATGTGAATTGGAACGAAATCGCCAATAGATAAGACCATTTTACAATTTGGGCCCAAGTTAGAAGCAGAGCCTAAGGTGTAAATTATCCATAGTCCATATCTCGGAAACTATAAGAGATAATGCAATTTGGCTAACAACCGGCAATGTAATTAGCATGCCGAATATTACTTGGAATGTGAATTGGAACGAAATCGCCAATAGATAAGACGATTTTACAATTTGGGCCCAAGTTAGAAGCAGAGCCTAAGGTGTAAATTATCGATGGTCTATATCTCGGAAACTATAAGAGATAATTCAATTTGGCAACTGGCAATGTAATTAGCATGCCGAATATTACTTGGAATGTGAATTGGAACGAAATCGCCAATAGATAAGACCATTTTACAATTTGGGCCCCAAGTTAGAAGCAGAGCCTAAGGTGTAAATTATCGATAGTCCATATCTCGGAAACTATAAGAGATAATGCAATTTGGCAACTGGCAATGTAATTAGCATGCCGAATATTACTTGGAATGTGAATTGGAACGAAATCGCCAATAAATAAGACCATTTTACAATTTGGGCCCAAGTTAGAAGCAGAGCCTAAGGTGTAAATTATCCATAGTTCATATTTCGGAAACTATAAGAGATAATGCAATTTGGCAACCGGCAATGTAATTAGCATGCCGAATATTACTTGGAATGTGAATTGGAACGAAATCGCCAATAGATAAGACAATTTTTCAATTTGGGCCAAGTTAGAAGCAGAGCCTAAGGTGTAAATTATCGATAGTCCATATCTCGGAAACTATAAGAGATAATGCAATTTGGCAACCCGGCAATGTAATTAGCATGCCGAATATTACTTGGAATGTGAATTGGAATGAAATCGCCAATAGATAAGACCATTTTACAATTTGGGCCCAAGTTAGAAGCAGAGCCTAAGGTGTAAATTATCCATAGTCCATATCTCGGAAACTATAAGAGATAATGCAATTTGGCAACTGGCAATGTAATTAGCATGACGAATATTACTTGGAATGTGAATTGGGACGAAATCGCCTATAGATAAGACCATTTTACAATTTGGGCCCAAGTTAGAAGCAGAGCCTAAGGTGTAAATTATCGATAGTCCGTATCTCGGAAACTATAAGAGATAATGCAATTTGGCAACCGGCAATGTAATTAGCATGCCGAATATTACTTGGAATGTGAATTGGAACGAAATCGCCAATAGATAAGACCATTTTATAATTTGGGCCCAAGTTAGAAGCACAGCCTAAGGTGTAAATTATCGATAGTCCATATCTCGGAAACTATAAGAGATAATGCAATTTGGCAACCGGCAATGTAATTAGCATGCCGAATATTACTTGGAATGTGAATTGGAACGAAATCGCCAATAGATAAGACCATTTTACAACTTGGGCCCAAGTTAGAAGCAGAGCCTAAGGTGTAAATTATCGATAGTCCATATCTCGGAAACTATAAGAGATAATGCAATTTGGCAACCGGCAATGTAATTAGCATGCCGAATATTACTTGGAATGTGAATTGGAACGAAATCGCCAATAGATAAGACCATTTTACAATTTGGGCCCAAGTTAGAAGCAGAGCCTAAGGTGTAAATTATCGATAGTCCATATCTCGGAAACTATAAGAGATAATGCAACTTGGCCACCGGCAATGTATTAGCATGCCGAATATTACTTGGAATGTGAATTGGAACGAAATAGCCAATAGATAAGACCATTTTACAATTTGGGCCCAAGTTAGAAGCAGAGCCTAAGGTGTAAATTATCGATAGTCCATATCTCTGAAACTATAAGAGATAATGCAATTTGGCAACCGGCAATGTAATTAGCATGCCGAATATTACTTGGAATGTGAATTGGAAACGAATCACCATAGATAAGACCATTTTACAACTTGGGCCAAGTTAGAAGCAGAGCCTAAGGTGTAAATTATCGATAGTCCATATCTCGGAAACTATAAGAGATAATGCAATTTGGCAACCGGCAATGTAATTAGCATGCCGAATATTACTTGGAATGTGAATTGGAACGAAATCGCCAATAGATAAGACCATTTTACAATTTGGGCCCAAGTTAGAAGCAGAGCCTAAGTGTAAATTATTGATAGTCCATATCTCGGAAACTATAAGAGATAATGCAATTTCGCAACCGGCAATGTAATTAACATGCCGAATATTACTTGGAGTGTGAATTGGAACGAAATCGCCAATAGATAAAACCATTTTACAATTTGGGCCCAAGTTAGAAGCAGAGCCTAAGGTGTAAATTATCGATAGTCCGTATCTCGGAAACTATAAGAGATAATGCAATTTGGCAACCGGCAATGTAATTAGCATGCCGAATATTACTTGGAATGTGAATTGGAACGAAATCGCCAATAGATAAGACCATTTTATAATTTGGGCCCAAGTTAGAAGCAGAGCCTAAGGTGTAAATTATCGATAGTCCATATCTCGGAAACTATAAGAGATAATGCAATTTGGGCAACCGGCAATGTAATTAGCATGCCGAATATTACTTGGAATGTGAATTGGAACGAAATCGCCAATAGATAAGACCATTTTACAACTTGGGCCCAAGTTAGAAGCAGAGCCTAAGGTGTAAATTATCGATAGTCCATATCTCGGAAACTATAAGAGATAATGCAATTTGGCAACCGGCAATGTAATTAGCATGCCGAATATTACTTGGAATGTGAATTGGAACGAAATCGCCAATAGATAAGACCATTTTACAATTTGGGCCCAAGTTAGAAGCAGAGCCTAAGGTGTAAATTGTCGATAGACCATATCTCGGAAACTATAAGAGATAATGCAATTTGGCAACGGCAATGTAATTAGCATGCCGAATATTACTTGGAATGTGAATTGGAACGAAATCGCCAATAGATAAGACCATTTTACAATTTGGGCCCAAGTTAGAAGCAGAGCCTAAGGTGTAAATTATCGATAGTCCATATCTCGGAAACTAAAAGAGATAATGCAATTTGGCAACCGGCAATGTAATTAGCATGCCGAATATTACTTGGAATGTGAATTGGAACGAAATCGCCAATAGATAAGACCATTTTACAATTTGGGCACAAGTTAGAAGCAGAGCCTAAGGTGTAAATTATCGATAGTCCATATCTCGGAAACTATAAGAGATAATGCAATTTGGCAACCGGCAATGTAATTAGCATGCCGAATATTACTTGGAATGTGAATTGGAACGAAATCGCCAATAGATAAGACCATTTTACAATTTGGGCCCAAGTTAGAAGCAGAGCCTAAGGTGTAAATTATCGATAGTCCATATCTCGGAAACTATAAGAGATAATGCAATTTGGCAACCGGCAATGTAATTAGCATGCCGAATACCACTTGGAATATGAATTGGAACGAAATCGCCAATAGATAAGACCATTTTACAATTTGTGCCCAAGGTTAGAAGCAGAGCCTAAGGTGTAAATTATCGATGGTCCATATCTCGGAAACTATAAGAGATAATTCAATTTGGCAACTGGCAATGTAATTAGCATGCCGAATATTACTTGGAATGTGAATTGGAACGAAATCGCCAATAGATAAGACCATTTTTACAATTTGGGCCCAAGTTACAAGCAGAGCCTAAGGTGTAAATTATCGATAGTCCATATCTCGGAAACTATAAGAGATAATGCAATTTGGCAACTGGCAATGTAATTAGCATGCCGAATATTACTTGGAATGTGAATTGGAACGAAATCGCCAATAGATAAGACCATTTTACAATTTGGGCCCAAGTTAGAAGCAGAGCCTAAGGTGTAAATTATCCATAGTCCATATCTCGGAAAACTATAAGAGATAATGCAATTTGGCTAACAACCGGCAATGTAATTAGCATGCCGAATATTACTTGGAATGTGAATTGGAACGAAATCGCCAATAGATAAGACGATTTTACAATTTGGGCCCAAGTTAGAAGCAGAGCCTAAGGTGTAAATTATCGATGGTCTATATCTCGGAAACTATAAGAGATAATTCAATTTGGCAACTGGCAATGTAATTAGCATGCCGAATATTACTTGGAATGTGAATTGGAACGAAATCGCCAATAGATAAGACCATTTTACAATTTGGGCCCAAGTTAGAAGCAGAGCCTAAGGTGTAAATTATCGATAGTCCATATCTCGGAAACTATAAGAGATAATGCAATTTGGCAACTGGCAATGTAATTAGCATGCCGAATATTACTTGGAATGTGAATTGGAACGAAATCGCCAATAAATAAGACCATTTTACAATTTGGGCCCAAGTTAGAAGCAGAGCCTAAGGTGTAAATTATCCATAGTTCATATTTCGGAAACTATAAGAGATAATGCAATTTGGCAACCGGCAATGTAATTAGCATGCCGAATATTACTTGGAATGTGAATTGGAACGAAATCGCCAATAGATAAGACAATTTTTCAATTTGGGCCCAAGTTAGAAGCAGAGCCTAAGGTGTAAATTATCGATAGTCCATATCTCGGAAACTATAAGAGATAATGCAATTTGGCAACCGCAATGTAATTAGCATGCCGAATATTACTTGGAATGTGAATTGGAATGAAATCGCCAATAGATAAGACCATTTTACAATTTGGGCCCAAGTTAGAAGCAGAGCCTAAGGTTGTAAATTATCCATAGTCCATATCTCGGAAACTATAAGAGATAATGCAATTTGGCAACTGGCAATGTAATTAGCATGACGAATATTACTTGGAATGTGAATTGGGACGAAATTAGATAAGACCATTTTACAATTTGGGCCCAAGTTAGAAGCAGAGCCTAAGGTGTAAATTATCGATAGTCCGTATCTCGGAAACTATAAGAGATAATGCAATTTGGCAACCGGCAATGTAATTAGCATGCCGAATATTACTTGGAATGTGAATTGGAACGAAATCGCCAATAGATAAGACCATTTTATAATTTGGGCCCAAGTTAGAAGCACAGCCTAAGGTGTAAATTATCGATAGTCCATATCTCGGAAACTATAAGAGATAATGCAATTTGGCAACCGGCAATGTAATTAGCATGCCGAATATTACTTGGAATGTGAATTGGAACGAAATCGCCAATAGATAAGACCATTTTACAACTTGGGCCCAAGTTAGAAGCAGAGCCTAAGGTGTAAATTATCGATAGTCCATATCTCGGAAACTATAAGAGATAATGCAATTTGGCAACCGGCAATGTAATTAGCATGCCGAATATTACTTGGAATGTGAATTGGAACGAAATCGCCAATAGATAAGACCATTTTACAATTTGGGCCCAAGTTAGAAGCAGAGCCTAAGGTGTAAATTATCGATAGTCCATATCTCGGAAACTATAAGAGATAATGCAACTTGGCCACCGGCAATGTAATTAGCATGCCGAATATTACTTGGAATGTGAATTGGAACGAAATAGCCAATAGATAAGACCATTTTACAATTTGGGCCCAAGTTAGAAGCAGAGCCTAAGGTGTAAATTATCGATAGTCCATATCTCTGAAACTATAAGAGATAATGCAATTTGGCAACCGGCAATGTAATTAGCATGCCGAATATTACTTGGAATGTGAATTGGAACGAAATCGCCAATAGATAAGACGATTTTACAATTGGGCCCAAGTTAGAAGCAGAGCCTAAGGTGTAAATTATCGATGGTCTATATCTCGGAAACTATAAGAGATAATTCAATTTGGCAACTGGCAATGTAATTAGCATGCCGAATATTACTTGGAATGTGAATTGGAAACGAAATCGCCAATAGATAAGACCATTTTACAATTTGGGCCCAAGTTAGAAGCAGAGCCTAAGGTGTAAATTATCGATAGTCCATATCTCGGAAACTATAAGAGATAATGCAATTTGGCAACCGGCAATGTAATTAGCATGCCGAATATTACTTGGAATGTGAATTGGAATGAAATCGCCAATAGATAAGACCATTTTACAATTTGGGCCCAAGTTAGAAGCAGAGCCTAAGGTGTAAATTATCCATAGTCCATATCTCGGAAACTATAAGAGATAATGCAATTTGGCAACTGGCAATGTAATTAGCATGACGAATATTACTTGGAATGTGAATTGGGACGAAATCGCCTATAGATAAGACCATTTTACAATTTGGGCCCAAGTTAGAAGCAGAGCCTAAGGTGTAAATTATCGATAGTCCGTATCTCGGAAACTATAAGAGATAATGCAATTTGGCAACCGGCAATGTAATTAGCATGCCGAATATTACTTGGAATGTGAATTGGAACGAAATCGCCAATAGATAAGACCATTTTATAATTTGGGCCCAAGTTAGAAGCAGAGCCTAAGGTGTAAATTATCGATAGTCCATATCTCGGAAACTATAAGAGATAATGCAATTTGGCAACCGGCAATGTAATTAGCATGCCGAATATTACTTGGAATGTGAATTGGAACGAAATCGCCAATAGATAAGACCATTTTACAACTTGGGCCCAAGTTAGAAGCAGAGCCTAAGGTGTAAATTATCGATAGTCCATATCTCGGAAACTATAAGAGATAATGCAATTTGGCAACCGGCAATGTAATTAGCATGCCGAATATTACTTGGAATGTGAATTGGAACGAAATCGCCAATAGATAAGACCATTTTACAATTTGGGCCCAAGTTAGAAGCAGAGCCTAAGGTGTAAATTATCGATAGTCCATATCTCGGAAACTATAAGAGATAATGCAACTTGGCCACCGGCAATGTAATTAGCATGCCGAATATTACTTGGAATGTGAATTGGAACGAAATAGCCAATAGATAAGACCATTTTACAATTTGGGCCCAAGTTAGAAGCAGAGCCTAAGGTGTAAATTATCGATAGTCCATATCTCTGAAACTATAAGAGATAATGCAATTTGGTAACCGGCAATGTAATCAGCATGCCGAGTATTACTTGGAATGTGAATTGGAACGAAATCGCCAATAGATAAGGCCATTTTACAATTTGGGCCCAAGTTAGAAGCAGAGCCTAAGGTGTAAATTATCGATAGTCCATATCTCGGAAACTATAAAAGATAATGCAATTTGGCAACCGGCAATGTAATTAGCATGCCGAATATTACTTGGAATGTGAATTGGAACGAAATCGCCAATAGATAAGACCATTTTACAATTTGGGCCCAAGTTAGAAGCAGAGCCTAAGGTGTAAATTATCCATAGTCCATATCTCAGAAACTATAAGAGATAATGCAATTTGGCAACTGGCAATGTAATTAGCATGCCGAATATTACTTGGAATGTGAATTGGAACGAAATCGCCAATAGATAAGACGATTTTACAATTTGGGCCCAAGTTAGAAGCAGAGCCTAAGGTGTAAATTACCGATAGTCCATATTTCGGAAACTATAAGAGATAATGCAATTTGGCAACCGGCAATGTAATTAGCATGCCGAATATTACTTGGAATGTGAATTGGAACGAAATCGCCAATAGATAAGACCATTTTACAATTTGGGCCCAAGTTAGAAGCAGAGCCTAAGGTGTAAATTATCGATAGTCCATATCTCGGAAACTATAAGAGATAATGCAATTTGGCAACCGGCAATGTAATTAGCATGCCGAATATTACTTGGAATGTGAATTGGAATGAAATCGCCAATAGATAAGACCATTTTACAATTTGGGCCCAAGTTAGAAGCAGAGCCTAAGGTGTAAATTATCCATAGTCCATATCTCGGAAACTATAAGAGATAATGCAATTTGGCAACTGGCAATGTAATTAGCATGACGAATATTACTTGGAATGTGAATTGGGACGAAATCGCCAATAGATAAGACCATTTTACAATTTGGGCCCAAGTTAGAAGCAGAGCCTAAGGTGTAAATTATCGATAGTCCATATCTCGGAAACTATAAGAGATAATGCAATTTGGCAACCGGCAATGTAATTAGCATGCCGAATACTACTTGGAATGTGAATTGGAACGAAATCGCCAATAGATAAGACCATTTTACAGTTTGGGCCCAAGTTAGAAGCAGAGCCTAAGGTTAAAACTAATCGATAGTCCATATCTCGGAAACTATAAGAGATAATGCAATTTGGTAACCCGCAATGTAATTAGCATGCCGAATATTACTTGGAATGTGAATTGGAACGAAATCGCCAATAGAGAAGACCATTTTACAATTTGGGCCCAAGTTAGAAGCAGAGCCTAAGGTGTAAATTATCGATAGTCCATATCTCGGAAACTATAAGAGATAATGCAATTTGGCAACCGGCAATGTAATTAGCATGCCGAATATTACTTGGAATGTGAATTGGAACGATATCGCCAATAGATAAGACCATTTTACAATTTGGGCCCAAGTTAGAAGCAGAGCCTAAGGTGTAAATTATCGATAGTCCATATCTCGGAAACTATAAGAGATAAAGCAATTTGGCAACCGGCAATGTAATTAGCATGCCGAATATTACTTGGAATGTGAATTGGAACGAAATCGCCAATAGATAAGACCATTTTACAATTTGGGCCCAAGTTAGAAGCAGAGCCTAAGTTGTAAATTATCCATAGTCCATATCTCGGAAACTATAAGATATAATGCAATTTGGCAACCGGCAATGTAATTAGCATGCCGAATATTACTTGGAATGTGAATTGGAACGAAATCGCCAATAGATAAGACCATTTTACAATTTGGGCCCAAGTTAGAAGCAGAGCCTAAGGTGTAAATTATTGATAGTCCATATCTCGGAAACTATAAGAGATAATGCAATTTCGCAACCGGCAATGTAATTAACATGCCGAATATTACTTGGAGTGTGAATTGGAACGAAATCGCCAATAGATAAAACCATTTTACAATTTGGGCCCAAGTTAGAAGCAGAGCCTAAGGTGTAAATTATCGATAGTCCGTATCTCGGAAACTATAAGAGATAATGCAATTTGGCAACCGGCAATGTAATTAGCATGCCGAATATTACTTGGAATGTGAATTGGAACGAAATCGCCAATAGATAAGACCATTTTATAATTTGGGCCCAAGTTAGAAGCAGAGCCTAAGGTGTAAATTATCGATAGTCCATATCTCGGAAACTATAAGAGATAATGCAATTTGGCAACCGGCAATGTAATTAGCATGCCGAATATTACTTGGAATGTGAATTGGAACGAAATCGCCAATAGATAAGACCATTTTACAACTTGGGCCCAAGTTAGAAGCAGAGCCTAAGGTGTAAATTATCGATAGTCCATATCTCGGAAACTATAAGAGATAATGCAATTTGGCAACCGGCAATGTAATTAGCATGCCGAATATTACTTGGAATGTGAATTGGAACGAAATCGCCAATAGGTAAGACCATTTTACAATTTGGGCCCAAGTTAGAAGCAGAGCCTAAGGTGTAAATTACCGATAGTCCATATTTCGGAAACTATAAGAGAAAATGCAATTTGGCAACCGGCAATGTAATTAGCATGCCGAATATTACTTGGAATGTGAATTGGAACGAAATCGCCAATAGATAAGACCATTTTACAATTTGGGCCCAAGTTAGAAGCAGAGCCTAAGGTGTAAATTATCGATAGTCCATATCTCGGAAACTATAAGAGATAATGCAATTTGGCAACCGGCAATGTAATTAGCATGCCGAATATTACTTGGAATGTGAATTGGAATGAAATCGCCAATAGATAAGACCATTTTACAATTTGGGCCCAAGTTAGAAGCAGAGCCTAAGGTGTAAATTATCCATAGTCCATATCTCGGAAACTATAAGAGATAATGCAATTTGGCAACTGGCAATGTAATTAGCATGACGAATATTACTTGGAATGTGAATTGGGACGAAATCGCCAATAGATAAGACCATTTTACAATTTGGGCCCAAGTTAGAAGCAGAGCCTAAGGTGTAAATTATCGATAGTCCATATCTCGGAAACTATAAGGGATAATGCAATTTGGCAACCGGCAATGTAATTAGCATGCCGAATACTAGTTGGAATGTGAATTGGAACGAAATCGCCAATAGATAAGACCATTTTACAGTTTGGGCCCAAGTTAGAAGCAGAGCCTAAGGTTAAAAATAATCGATAGTCCATATCTCGGAAACTATAAGAGATAATGCAATTTGGGAACCCGCAATGTAATTAGCATGCCGAATATTACTTGGAATGTGAATTGGAACGAAATCGCCAATAGAGAAGACCATTTTACAATTTGGGCCCAAGTTAGAAGCAGAGCCTAAGGTGTAAATTATCGATAGTCCATATCTCGGAAACTATAAGAGATAATGCAATTTGGCAACCGGCAATGTAATTAGCATGCCGAATATTACTTGGAATGTGAATTGGAACGAAATCGCCAATAGATAAGACCATTTTACAATTTGGGCCCAAGTTAGAAGCAGAGCCTAAGGTGTAAATTATCGATAGTCCATATCTCGGAAACTATAAGAGATAATGCAATTTGGCAACCGGCAATGTAATTAGCATGCCGAATATTACTTGGAATGTGAATTGGAACGAAATCGCCAATAGATAAGACCATTTTACAATTTGGGCCCAAGTTAGAAGCAGAGCCTAAGGTGTAAATTATCCTTAGTCCATATCTCGGAAACTATAAGATATAATGCAATTTGGCAACCGGCAATGTAATTAGCATGCCGAATATTACTTGGAATGTGAATTGGAACGAAATCGCCAATAGATAAGACCATTTTATAATTTGGGCCCAAGTTAGAAGCAGAGCCTAAGGTGTAAATTATCGATAGTCCATATCTCGGAAACTATAAGAGATAATGCAATTTGGCAACCGGCAATGTAATTAGCATGCCGAATATTACTTGGAATGTGAATTGGAACGAAATCGCCAATAGATAAGACCATTTTACAACTTGGGCCCAAGTTAGAAGCAGAGCCTAAGGTGTAAATTATCGATAGTCCATATCTCGGAAACTATAAGAGATAATGCAATTTGGCAACCGGCAATGTAATTAGCATGCCGAATATTACTTGGAATGTGAATTGGAACGAAATCGCCAATAGATAAGACCATTTTACAATTTGGGCCCAAGTTAGAAGCAGAGCCTAAGGTGTAAATTATTGATAGTCCATATCTCGGAAACTATAAGAGATAATGCAATTTCGCAACCGGCAATGTAATTAACATGCCGAATATTACTTGGAGTGTGAATTGGAACGAAATCGCCAATAGATAAAACCATTTTACAATTTGGGCCCAAGTTAGAAGCAGAGCCTAAGGTGTAAATTATCGATAGTCCGTATCTCGGAAACTATAAGAGATAATGCAATTTGGCAACCGGCAATGTAATTAGCATGCCGAATATTACTTGGAATGTGAATTGGAACGAAATCGCCAATAGATAAGACCATTTTATAATTTGGGCCCAAGTTAGAAGCAGAGCCTAAGGTGTAAATTATCGATAGTCCATATCTCGGAAACTATAAGAGATAATGCAATTTGGCAACCGGCAATGTAATTAGCATGCCGAATATTACTTGGAATGTGAATTGGAACGAAATCGCCAATAGATAAGACCATTTTACAACTTGGGCCCAAGTTAGAAGCAGAGCCTAAGGTGTAAATTATCGATAGTCCATATCTCGGAAACTATAAGAGATAATGCAATTTGGCAACCGGCAATGTAATTAGCATGCCGAATATTACTTGGAATGTGAATTGGAACGAAATCGCCAATAGATAAGACCATTTTACAATTTGGCCCCAAGTTAGAAGCAGAGCCTAAGGTGTAAATTGTCGATAGACCATATCTCGGAAACTATAAGAGATAATGCAATTTGGCAACCGGCAATGTAATTAGCATGCCGAATATTACTTGGAATGTGAATTGGAACGAAATCGCCAATAGATAAGACCATTTTACAATTTGGGCCCAAGTTAGAAGCAGAGCCTAAGGTGTAAATTATCGATAGTCCATATCTCGGAAACCAAAAGAGATAATGCAATTTGGCAACCGGCAATGTAATTAGCATGCCGAATATTACTTGGAATGTGAATTGGAACGAAATCGCCAATAGATAAGACCATTTTACAATTTGGGCCCAAGTTAGAAGCAGAGCCTAAGGTGTAAATTATCGATAGTCCATATCTCGGAAACTATAAGAGATAATGCAATTTGGCAACCGGCAATGTAATTAGCATGCCGAATATTACTTGGAATGTGAATTGGAACGAAATCGCCAATAGATAAGACCATTTTACAATTTGGGCCCAAGTTAGAAGCAGAGACTAAGGTGTAAATTATCGATAGTCCATATCTCGGAAACTATAAGAGATAATGCAATTTGGCAACCGGCAATGTAATTAGCATGCCGAATACCACTTGGAATATGAATTGGAACGAAATCGCCAATAGATAAGACCATTTTACAATTTGGGCCCAAGTTAGAAGCAGAGCCTAAGGTGTAAATTATCGATGGTCCATATCTCGGAAACTATAAGAGATAATTCAATTTGGCAACTGGCAATGTAATTAGCATGCCGAATATTACTTGGAATGTGAATTGGAACGAAATCGCCAATAGATAAGACCATTTTACAATTTGGGCCCAAGTTAGAAGCAGAGCCTAAGGTGTAAATTATCGATAGTCCATATCTCGGAAACTATAAGAGATAATGCAATTTGGCAACTGGCAATGTAATTAGCATGCCGAATATTACTTGGAATGTGAATTGGAACGAAATCGCCAATAGATAAGACCATTTTACAATTTGGGCCCAAGTTAGAAGCAGAGCCTAAGGTGTAAATTATCCATAGTCCATATCTCGGAAACTATAAGAGATAATGCAATTTGGCAACTGGCAATGTAATTAGCATGCCGAATATTACTTGGAATGTGAATTGGAACGAAATCGCCAATAGATAAGACGATTTTACAATTTGGGCCCAAGTTAGAAGCAGAGCCTAAGGTGTAAATTATCGATGGTCTATATCTCGGAAACTATAAGAGATAATTCAATTTGGCAACTGGCAATGTAATTAGCATGCCGAATATTACTTGGAATGTGAATTGGAACGAAATCGCCAATAGATAAGACCATTTTACAATTTGGGCCCAAGTTAGAAGCAGAGCCTAAGGTGTAAATTATCGATAGTCCATATCTCGGAAACTATAAGAGATAATGCAATTTGGCAACTGGCAATGTAATTAGCATGCCGAATATTACTTGGAATGTGAATTGGAACGAAATCGCCAATAAATAAGACCATTTTACAATTTGGGCCCAAGTTAGAAGCAGAGCCTAAGGTGTAAATTATCCATAGTCCATATTTCGGAAACTATAAGAGATAATGCAATTTGGCAACCGGCAATGTAATTAGCATGCCGAATATTACTTGGAACGTGAATTGGAACGAAATCGCCAATAGATAAGACCATTTTACAATTTGGGCCCAAGTTAGAAGCAGAGCCTAAGGTGTAAATTATCCATAGTCCATATCTCGGAAACTATAAGAGATAATGCAATTTGGCAACTGGCAATGTAATTAGCATGACGAATATTACTTGGAATGTGAATTGGGACGAAATCGCCTATAGATAAGACCATTTTACAATTTGGGCCCAAGTTAGAAGCAGAGCCTAAGGTGTAAATTATCGATAGTCCATATCTCGGAAACTATAAGAGATAATGCAATTTGGCAACCGGCAATGTAATTAGCATGCCGAATACTACTTGGAATGTGAATTGGAACGAAATCGCCAATAGATAAGACCATTTTACAGTTTGGGCACAAGTTAGAAGCAGAGCCTAAGGTTAAAAATAATCGATAGTCCATATCTCGGAAACTATAAGAGATAATGCAATTTGGGAACCCGCAATGTAATTAGCATGCCGAATATTACTTGGAATGTGAATTGGAACGAAATCGCCAATAGAGAAGACCATTTTACAATTTGGGCCCAAGTTAGAAGCAGAGCCTAAGGTGTAAATTATCGATAGTCCATATCTCGGAAACTATAAGAGATAATGCAATTTGGCAACCGGCAATGTAATTAGCATGCCGAATATTACTTGGAATGTGAATTGGAACGAAATCGCCAATAGATAAGACCATTTTACAATTTGGGCCCAAGTTAGAAGCAGAGCCTAAGGTGTAAATTATCGATAGTCCATATCTCGGAAACTATAAGAGATAATGCAATTTGGCAACCGGCAATGTAATTAGCATGCCGAATATTACTTGGAATGTGAATTGGAACGAAATCGCCAATAGATAAGACCATTTTACAATTTGGGCCCAAGTTAGAAGCAGAGCCTAAGGTGTAAATTATCCATAGTCCATATCTCGGAAACTATAAGATATAATGCAATTTGGCAACCGGCAATGTAATTAGCATGCCGAATATTACTTGGAATGTGAATTGGAACGAAATCGCCAATAGATAAGACCATTTTACAATTTGGGCCCAAGTTAGAAGCAGAGCCTAAGGTGTAAATTATTGATAGTCCATATCTCGGAAACTATAAGAGATAATGCAATTTCGCAACCGGCAATGTAATTAACATGCCGAATATTACTTGGAGTGTGAATTGGAACGAAATCGCCAATAGATAAGGCCATTTTACAATTTGGGCCCAAGTTAGAAGCAGAGCCTAAGGTGTAAATTATCGATAGTCCGTATCTCGGAAACTATAAGAGATAATGCAATTTGGCAACCGGCAATGTAATTAGCATGCCGAATATTACTTGGAATGTGAATTGGAACGAAATCGCCAATAGATAAGACCATTTTATAATTTGGGCCCAAGTTAGAAGCAGAGCCTAAGGTGTAAATTATCGATAGTCCATATCTCGGAAACTATAAGAGATAATGCAATTTGGCAACCGGCAATGTAATTAGCATGCCGAATATTACTTGGAATGTGAATTGGAACGAAATCGCCAATAGATAAGACCATTTTACAACTTGGGCCCAAGTTAGAAGCAGAGCCTAAGGTGTAAATTATCGATAGTCCATATCTCGGAAACTATAAGAGATAATGCAATTTGGCAACCGGCAATGTAATTAGCATGCCGAATATTACTTGGAATGTGAATTGGAACGAAATCGCCAATAGATAAGACCATTTTACAATTTGGGCCCAAGTTAGAAGCAGAGCCTAAGGTGTAAATTATCGATAGTCCATATCTCGGAAACTATAAGAGATAATGCAACTTGGCCACCGGCAATGTAATTAGCATGCCGAATATTACTTGGAATGTGAATTGGAACGAAATCGCCAATAGGTAAGACCATTTTACAATTTGGGCCCAAGTTAGAAGCAGAGCCTAAGGTGTAAATTATCGATAGTCCATATCTCGGAAACTATAGGAGATAATTCAATTTGGCAACCGGCAATGTAATTAGCATGCCGAATATTACTTGGAATGTGAATTGGAACGAAATCGCCAATAGATAAGACCATTTTACAATTTGGGCCCAAGTTAGAAGCAGATCCTAAGGTGTAAATTATCGATAGTCCATATCTCGGAAACTATAAGAGATAATGCAATTTGGCAACCGGCAATGTAATTAGCATGCCGAATATTACTTGGAATGTGAATTGGAACGAAATAGCCAATAGATAAGACCATTTTACAATTTGGGCCCAAGTTAGAAGCAGAGCCTAAGGTGTAAATTATCGATAGTCCATATCTCTGAAACTATAAGAGATAATGCAATTTGGCAACCGGCAATGTAATCAGCATGCCGAGTATTACTTGGAATGTGAATTGGAACGAAATCGCCAATAGATAAGGCCATTTTACAATTTGGGCCCAAGTTAGAAGCAGAGCCTAAGGTGTAAATTATCGATAGTCCATATCTCGGAAACTATAAAAGATAATGCAATTTGGCAACCGGCAATGTAATTAGCATGCCGAATATTACTTGGAATGTGAATTGGAACGAAATCGCCAATAGATAAGACCATTTTACAATTTGGGCCCAAGTTAGAAGCAGAGCCTAAGGTGTAAATTATCCATAGTCCATATCTCAGAAACTATAAGAGATAATGCAATTTGGCAACTGGCAATGTAATTAGCATGCCGAATATTACTTGGAATGTGAATTGGAACGAAATCGCCAATAGATAAGACGATTTTACAATTTGGGCCCAAGTTAGAAGCAGAGCCTAAGGTGTAAATTACCGATAGTCCATATTTCGGAAACTATAAGAGATAATGCAATTTGGCAACCGGCAATGTAATTAGCATGCCGAATATTACTTGGAATGTGAATTGGAACGAAATCGCCAATAGATAAGACCATTTTACAATTTGGGCCCAAGTTAGAAGCAGAGCCTAAGGTGTAAATTATCGATAGTCCATATCTCGGAAACTATAAGAGATAATGCAATTTGGCAACCGGCAATGTAATTAGCATGCCGAATATTACTTGGAATGTGAATTGGAATGAAATCGCCAATAGATAAGACCATTTTACAATTTGGGCCCAAGTTAGAAGCAGAGCCTAAGGTGTAAATTATCCATAGTCCATATCTCGGAAACTATAAGAGATAATGCAATTTGGCAACTGGCAATGTAATTAGCATGACGAATATTACTTGGAATGTGAATTGGGACGAAATCGCCAATAGATAAGACCATTTTACAATTTGGGCCCAAGTTAGAAGCAGAGCCTAAGGTGTAAATTATCGATAGTCCATATCTCGGAAACTATAAGAGATAATGCAATTTGGCAACCGGCAATGTAATTAGCATGCCGAATACTACTTGGAATGTGAATTGGAACGAAATCGCCAATAGATAAGACCATTTTACAGTTTGGGCCCAAGTTAGAAGCAGAGCCTAAGGTTAAAACTAATCGATAGTCCATATCTCGGAAACTATAAGAGATAATGCAATTTGGGAACCCGCAATGTAATTAGCATGCCGAATATTACTTGGAATGTGAATTGGAACGATATCGCCAATAGATAAGACCATTTTACAATTTGGGCCCAAGTTAGAAGCAGAGCCTAAGGTGTAAATTATCGATAGTCCATATCTCGGAAACTATAAGAGATAATGCAATTTGGCAACCGGCAATGTAATTAGCATGCCGAATATTACTTGGAATGTGAATTGGAACGAAATCGCCAATAGATAAGACCATTTTACAATTTGGGCCCAAGTTAGAAGCAGAGCCTAAGTTGTAAATTATCCATAGTCCATATCTCGGAAACTATAAGATATAATGCAATTTGGCAACCGGCAATGTAATTAGCATGCCGAATATTACTTGGAATGTGAATTGGAACGAAATCGCCAATAGATAAGACCATTTTACAATTTGGGCCCAAGTTAGAAGCAGAGCCTAAGGTGTAAATTATTGATAGTCCATATCTCGGAAACTATAAGAGATAATGCAATTTCGCAACCGGCAATGTAATTAACATGCCGAATATTACTTGGAGTGTGAATTGGAACGAAATCGCCAATAGAGAAGACCATTTTACAATTTGGGCCCAAGTTAGAAGCAGAGCCTAAGGTGTAAATTATCGATAGTCCATATCTCGGAAACTATAAGAGATAATGCAATTTGGCAACCGGCAATGTAATTAGCATGCCGAATATTACTTGGAATGTGAATTGGAACGATATCGCCAATAGATAAGACCATTTTACAATTTGGGCCCAAGTTAGAAGCAGAGCCTAAGGTGTAAATTATCGATAGTCCATATCTCGGAAACTATAAGAGATAATGCAATTTGGCAACCGGCAATGTAATTAGCATGCCGAATATTACTTGGAATGTGAATTGGAACGAAATCGCCAATAGATAAGACCATTTTACAATTTGGGCCCCAGTTAGAAGCAGAGCCTAAGTTGTAAATTATCCATAGTCCATATCTCGGAAACTATAAGATATAATGCAATTTGGCAACCGGCAATGTAATTAGCATGCCGAATATTACTTGGAATGTGAATTGGAACGAAATCGCCAATAGATAAGACCATTTTACAATTTGGGCCCAAGTTAGAAGCAGAGCCTAAGGTGTAAATTATTGATAGTCCATATCTCGGAAACTATAAGAGATAACGCAATTTCGCAACCGGCAATGTAATTAACATGCCGAATATTACTTGGAGTGTGAATTGGAACGAAATCGCCAATAGATAAAACCATTTTACAATTTGGGCCCAAGTTAGAAGCAGAGCCTAAGGTGTAAATTATCGATAGTCCGTATCTCGGAAACTATAAGAGATAATGCAATTTGGCAACCGGCAATGTAATTAGCATGCCGAATATTACTTGGAATGTGAATTGGAACGAAATCGCCAATAGATAAGACCATTTTATAATTTGGGCCCAAGTTAGAAGCAGAGCCTAAGGTGTAAATTATCGATAGTCCATATCTCGGAAACTATAAGAGATAATGCAATTTGGCAACCGGCAATGTAATTAGCATGCCGAATACTACTTGGAATGTGAATTGGAACGAAATCGCCAATAGATAAGACCATTTTACAGTTTGGGCACAAGTTAGAAGCAGAGCCTAAGGTTAAAAATAATCGATAGTCCATATCTCGGAAACTATAAGAGATAATGCAATTTGGGAACCCGCAATGTAATTAGCATGCCGAATATTACTTGGAATGTGAATTGGAACGAAATCGCCAATAGAGAAGACCATTTTACAATTTGGGCCCAAGTTAGAAGCAGAGCCTAAGGTGTAAATTATCGATAGTCCATATCTCGGAAACTATAAGAGATAATGCAATTTGGCAACCGGCAATGTAATTAGCATGCCGAATATTACTTGGAATGTGAATTGGAACGAAATCGCCAATAGATAAGACCATTTTACAATTTGGGCCCAAGTTAGAAGCAGAGCCTAAGGTGTAAATTATCGATAGTCCATATCTCGGAAACTATAAGAGATAATGCAATTTGGCAACCGGCAATGTAATTAGCATGCCGAATATTACTTGGAATGTGAATTGGAACGAAATCGCCAATAGATAAGACCATTTTACAATTTGGGCCCAAGTTAGAAGCAGAGCCTAAGGTGTAAATTATCCATAGTCCATATCTCGGAAACTATAAGATATAATGCAATTTGGCAACCGGCAATGTAATTAGCATGCCGAATATTACTTGGAATGTGAATTGGAACGAAATCGCCAATAGATAAGACCATTTTACAATTTGGGCCCAAGTTAGAAGCAGAGCCTAAGGTGTAAATTATTGATAGTCCATATCTCGGAAACTATAAGAGATAATGCAATTTCGCAACCGGCAATGTAATTAACATGCCGAATATTACTTGGAGTGTGAATTGGAACGAAATCGCCAATAGATAAGGCCATTTTACAATTTGGGCCCAAGTTAGAAGCAGAGCCTAAGGTGTAAATTATCGATAGTCCGTATCTCGGAAACTATAAGAGATAATGCAATTTGGCAACCGGCAATGTAATTAGCATGCCGAATATTACTTGGAATGTGAATTGGAACGAAATCGCCAATAGATAAGACCATTTTATAATTTGGGCCCAAGTTAGAAGCAGAGCCTAAGGTGTAAATTATCGATAGTCCATATCTCGGAAACTATAAGAGATAATGCAATTTGGCAACCGGCAATGTAATTAGCATGCCGAATATTACTTGGAATGTGAATTGGAACGAAATCGCCAATAGATAAGACCATTTTACAACTTGGGCCCAAGTTAGAAGCAGAGCCTAAGGTGTAAATTATCGATAGTCCATATCTCGGAAACTATAAGAGATAATGCAATTTGGCAACCGGCAATGTAATTAGCATGCCGAATATTACTTGGAATGTGAATTGGAACGAAATCGCCAATAGATAAGACCATTTTACAATTTGGGCCCAAGTTAGAAGCAGAGCCTAAGGTGTAAATTATCGATAGTCCATATCTCGGAAACTATAAGAGATAATGCAACTTGGCCACCGGCAATGTAATTAGCATGCCGAATATTACTTGGAATGTGAATTGGAACGAAATCGCCAATAGGTAAGACCATTTTACAATTTGGGCCCAAGTTAGAAGCAGAGCCTAAGGTGTAAATTATCGATAGTCCATATCTCGGAAACTATAGGAGATAATTCAATTTGGCAACCGGCAATGTAATTAGCATGCCGAATATTACTTGGAATGTGAATTGGAACGAAATCGCCAATAGATAAGACCATTTTACAATTTGGGCCCAAGTTAGAAGCAGATCCTAAGGTGTAAATTATCGATAGTCCATATCTCGGAAACTATAAGAGATAATGCAATTTGGCAACCGGCAATGTAATTAGCATGCCGAATATTACTTGGAATGTGAATTGGAACGAAATAGCCAATAGATAAGACCATTTTACAATTTGGGCCCAAGTTAGAAGCAGAGCCTAAGGTGTAAATTATCGATAGTCCATATCTCTGAAACTATAAGAGATAATGCAATTTGGCAACCGGCAATGTAATCAGCATGCCGAGTATTACTTGGAATGTGAATTGGAACGAAATCGCCAATAGATAAGGCCATTTTACAATTTGGGCCCAAGTTAGAAGCAGAGCCTAAGGTGTAAATTATCGATAGTCCATATCTCGGAAACTATAAAAGATAATGCAATTTGGCAACCGGCAATGTAATTAGCATGCCGAATATTACTTGGAATGTGAATTGGAACGAAATCGCCAATAGATAAGACCATTTTACAATTTGGGCCCAAGTTAGAAGCAGAGCCTAAGGTGTAAATTATCCATAGTCCATATCTCAGAAACTATAAGAGATAATGCAATTTGGCAACTGGCAATGTAATTAGCATGCCGAATATTACTTGGAATGTGAATTGGAACGAAATCGCCAATAGATAAGACGATTTTACAATTTGGGCCCAAGTTAGAAGCAGAGCCTAAGGTGTAAATTACCGATAGTCCATATTTCGGAAACTATAAGAGATAATGCAATTTGGCAACCGGCAATGTAATTAGCATGCCGAATATTACTTGGAATGTGAATTGGAACGAAATCGCCAATAGATAAGACCATTTTACAATTTGGGCCCAAGTTAGAAGCAGAGCCTAAGGTGTAAATTATCGATAGTCCATATCTCGGAAACTATAAGAGATAATGCAATTTGGCAACCGGCAATGTAATTAGCATGCCGAATATTACTTGGAATGTGAATTGGAATGAAATCGCCAATAGATAAGACCATTTTACAATTTGGGCCCAAGTTAGAAGCAGAGCCTAAGGTGTAAATTATCCATAGTCCATATCTCGGAAACTATAAGAGATAATGCAATTTGGCAACTGGCAATGTAATTAGCATGACGAATATTACTTGGAATGTGAATTGGGACGAAATCGCCAATAGATAAGACCATTTTACAATTTGGGCCCAAGTTAGAAGCAGAGCCTAAGGTGTAAATTATCGATAGTCCATATCTCGGAAACTATAAGAGATAATGCAATTTGGCAACCGGCAATGTAATTAGCATGCCGAATACTACTTGGAATGTGAATTGGAACGAAATCGCCAATAGATAAGACCATTTTACAGTTTGGGCCCAAGTTAGAAGCAGAGCCTAAGGTTAAAACTAATCGATAGTCCATATCTCGGAAACTATAAGAGATAATGCAATTTGGGAACCCGCAATGTAATTAGCATGCCGAATATTACTTGGAATGTGAATTGGAACGATATCGCCAATAGATAAGACCATTTTACAATTTGGGCCCAAGTTAGAAGCAGAGCCTAAGGTGTAAATTATCGATAGTCCATATCTCGGAAACTATAAGAGATAATGCAATTTGGCAACCGGCAATGTAATTAGCATGCCGAATATTACTTGGAATGTGAATTGGAACGAAATCGCCAATAGATAAGACCATTTTACAATTTGGGCCCAAGTTAGAAGCAGAGCCTAAGTTGTAAATTATCCATAGTCCATATCTCGGAAACTATAAGATATAATGCAATTTGGCAACCGGCAATGTAATTAGCATGCCGAATATTACTTGGAATGTGAATTGGAACGAAATCGCCAATAGATAAGACCATTTTACAATTTGGGCCCAAGTTAGAAGCAGAGCCTAAGGTGTAAATTATTGATAGTCCATATCTCGGAAACTATAAGAGATAATGCAATTTCGCAACCGGCAATGTAATTAACATGCCGAATATTACTTGGAGTGTGAATTGGAACGAAATCGCCAATAGAGAAGACCATTTTACAATTTGGGCCCAAGTTAGAAGCAGAGCCTAAGGTGTAAATTATCGATAGTCCATATCTCGGAAACTATAAGAGATAATGCAATTTGGCAACCGGCAATGTAATTAGCATGCCGAATATTACTTGGAATGTGAATTGGAACGATATCGCCAATAGATAAGACCATTTTACAATTTGGGCCCAAGTTAGAAGCAGAGCCTAAGGTGTAAATTATCGATAGTCCATATCTCGGAAACTATAAGAGATAATGCAATTTGGCAACCGGCAATGTAATTAGCATGCCGAATATTACTTGGAATGTGAATTGGAACGAAATCGCCAATAGATAAGACCATTTTACAATTTGGGCCCCAGTTAGAAGCAGAGCCTAAGTTGTAAATTATCCATAGTCCATATCTCGGAAACTATAAGATATAATGCAATTTGGCAACCGGCAATGTAATTAGCATGCCGAATATTACTTGGAATGTGAATTGGAACGAAATCGCCAATAGATAAGACCATTTTACAATTTGGGCCCAAGTTAGAAGCAGAGCCTAAGGTGTAAATTATTGATAGTCCATATCTCGGAAACTATAAGAGATAACGCAATTTCGCAACCGGCAATGTAATTAACATGCCGAATATTACTTGGAGTGTGAATTGGAACGAAATCGCCAATAGATAAAACCATTTTACAATTTGGGCCCAAGTTAGAAGCAGAGCCTAAGGTGTAAATTATCGATAGTCCGTATCTCGGAAACTATAAGAGATAATGCAATTTGGCAACCGGCAATGTAATTAGCATGCCGAATATTACTTGGAATGTGAATTGGAACGAAATCGCCAATAGATAAGACCATTTTATAATTTGGGCCCAAGTTAGAAGCAGAGCCTAAGGTGTAAATTATCGATAGTCCATATCTCGGAAACTATAAGAGATAATGCAATTTGGCAACCGGCAATGTAATTAGCATGCCGAATATTACTTGGAATGTGAATTGGAACGAAATCGCCAATAGATAAGACCATTTTACAACTTGGGCCCAAGTTAGAAGCAGAGCCTAAGGTGTAAATTATCGATAGTCCATATCTCGGAAACTATAAGAGATAATGCAATTTGGCAACCGGCAATGTAATTAGCATGCCGAATATTACTTGGAATGTGAATTGGAACGAAATCGCCAATAGATAAGACCATTTTACAATTTGGGCCCTAGTTAGAAGCAGAGCCTAAGGTGTAAATTGTCGATAGTCCATATCTCGGAAACTATAAGAGATAATGCAATTTGGCAACCGGCAATGTAATTAGCATGCCGAATATTACTTGGAATGTGAATTGGAACGAAATCGCCAATAGGTAAGACCATTTTACAATTTGGGCCCAAGTTAGAAGCAGAGCCTAAGGTGTAAATTATCGATAGTCCATATCTCGGAAACTATAAGAGATAATTCAATTTGGAAACCGGCAATGTAATTAGCATGCCGAATATTACTTGGAATGTGAATTGGAACGAAATCGCCAATAGATAAGACCATTTTACAATTTGGGCCCAAGTTAGAAGCAGAGCCTAAGGTGTAAATAATCGATAGTCCATATCTCGGAAACTATAAGAGATAATTCAATTTGGCAACCGGCAATGTAATTAGCATGCCGAATATTACTTGGAATGTGAATTGGAACGAAATCGCCAATAGATAAGACGATTTTACAATTTGGGCCCAAGTTAGAAGCAGAGCCTAAGGTGTAAATTATCGATAGTCCATATCTCGGAAACTATAAGAGATAATGCAATTTGGCAACCGGCAATGTAATTAGCATGCCGAATATTACTTGGAATGTGAATTGGAACGAAATCGCCAATAGATAAGACCATTTTACAATTTGGGCCCAAGTTAGAAGCAGAGCCTAAGGTGTAAATTATCGATAGTCCATATCTCGGAAACTATAAGAGATAATGCAATTTGGCAACCGGCAATGTAATTAGCATGCCGAATACCACTTGGAATATGAATTGGAACGAAATCGCCAATAGATAAGACCATTTTACAATTTGGGCCCAAGTTAGAAGCAGAGCCTAAGGTGTAAATTATCGATCGATATCTCGGAAACCTGGCAATGTAATTAGCATGCCGAATATTACTTGGAATGTGAATTGGAACGAAATCGCCAATAGATAAGACCATTTTACAATTTGGGCCCAAGTTAGAAGCAGAGCCTAAGGTGTAAATTATCGATAGTCCATATCTCGGAAACTATAAGAGATAATGCAATTTGGCAACTGGCAATGTAATTAGCATGCCGAATATTACTTGGAATGTGAATTGGAACGAAATCGCCAATAGATAAGACCATTTTACAATTTGGGCCCAAGTTAGAAGCAGAGCCTAAGGTGTAAATTATCCATAGTCCATATCTCGGAAACTATAAGAGATAATGCAATTTGGCAACTGGCAATGTAATTAGCATGCCGAATATTACTTGGAATGTGAATTGGAACGAAATCGCCAATAGATAAGACGATTTTACAATTTGGGCCCAAGTTAGAAGCAGAGGCTAAGGTGTAAATTATCGATGGTCTATATCTCGGAAACTATAAGAGATAATTCAATTTGGCAACTGGCAATGTAATTAGCATGCCGAATATTACTTGGAATGTGAATTGGAACGAAATCGCCAATAGATAAGACCATTTTACAATTTGGGCCCAAGTTAGAAGCAGAGCCTAAGGTGTAAATTATCGATAGTCCATATCTCGGAAACTATAAGAGATAATGCAATTTGGCAACTGGCAATGTAATTAGCATGCCGAATATTACTTGGAATGTGAATTGGAACGAAATCGCCAATAGATAAGACCATTTTACAATTTGGGCCCAAGTTAGAAGCAGAGCCTAAAGTGTAAATTATCCATAGTCCATATTTCGGAAACTATAAGAGATAATGCAATTTGGCAACCGGCAATGTAATTAGCATGCCGAATATTACTTGGAATGTGAATTGGAACGAAATCGCCAATAGATAAGACAATTTTACAATTTGGGCCCAAGTTAGAAGCAGAGCCTAAGGTGTAAATTATCGATAGTCCATATCTCGGAAACTATAAGAGATAATGCAATTTGGCAACCGGCAATGTAATTAGCATGCCGAATATTACTTGGAATGTGAATTGGAATGAAATCGCCAATAGATAAGACCATTTTACAATTTGGGCCCAAGTTAGAAGCAGAGCCTAAGGTGTAAATTATTGATAGTCCATATCTCGGAAACTATAAGAGATAATGCAATTTCGCAACCGGCAATGTAATTAACATGCCGAATATTACTTGGAGTGTGAATTGGAACGAAATCGCCAATAGAGAAGACCATTTTACAATTTGGGCCCAAGTTAGAAGCAGAGCCTAAGGTGTAAATTATCGATAGTCCATATCTCGGAAACTATAAGAGATAATGCAATTTGGCAACCGGCAATGTAATTAGCATGCCGAATATTACTTGGAATGTGAATTGGAACGATATCGCCAATAGATAAGACCATTTTACAATTTGGGCCCAAGTTAGAAGCAGAGCCTAAGGTGTAAATTATCGATAGTCCATATCTCGGAAACTATAAGAGATAATGCAATTTGGCAACCGGCAATGTAATTAGCATGCCGAATATTACTTGGAATGTGAATTGGAACGAAATCGCCAATAGATAAGACCATTTTACAATTTGGGCCCCAGTTAGAAGCAGAGCCTAAGTTGTAAATTATCCATAGTCCATATCTCGGAAACTATAAGATATAATGCAATTTGGCAACCGGCAATGTAATTAGCATGCCGAATATTACTTGGAATGTGAATTGGAACGAAATCGCCAATAGATAAGACCATTTTACAATTTGGGCCCAAGTTAGAAGCAGAGCCTAAGGTGTAAATTATTGATAGTCCATATCTCGGAAACTATAAGAGATAACGCAATTTCGCAACCGGCAATGTAATTAACATGCCGAATATTACTTGGAGTGTGAATTGGAACGAAATCGCCAATAGATAAAACCATTTTACAATTTGGGCCCAAGTTAGAAGCAGAGCCTAAGGTGTAAATTATCGATAGTCCGTATCTCGGAAACTATAAGAGATAATGCAATTTGGCAACCGGCAATGTAATTAGCATGCCGAATATTACTTGGAATGTGAATTGGAACGAAATCGCCAATAGATAAGACCATTTTATAATTTGGGCCCAAGTTAGAAGCAGAGCCTAAGGTGTAAATTATCGATAGTCCATATCTCGGAAACTATAAGAGATAATGCAATTTGGCAACCGGCAATGTAATTAGCATGCCGAATATTACTTGGAATGTGAATTGGAACGAAATCGCCAATAGATAAGACCATTTTACAACTTGGGCCCAAGTTAGAAGCAGAGCCTAAGGTGTAAATTATCGATAGTCCATATCTCGGAAACTATAAGAGATAATGCAATTTGGCAACCGGCAATGTAATTAGCATGCCGAATATTACTTGGAATGTGAATTGGAACGAAATCGCCAATAGATAAGACCATTTTACAATTTGGGCCCTAGTTAGAAGCAGAGCCTAAGGTGTAAATTGTCGATAGTCCATATCTCGGAAACTATAAGAGATAATGCAATTTGGCAACCGGCAATGTAATTAGCATGCCGAATATTACTTGGAATGTGAATTGGAACGAAATCGCCAATAGGTAAGACCATTTTACAATTTGGGCCCAAGTTAGAAGCAGAGCCTAAGGTGTAAATTATCGATAGTCCATATCTCGGAAACTATAAGAGATAATTCAATTTGGAAACCGGCAATGTAATTAGCATGCCGAATATTACTTGGAATGTGAATTGGAACGAAATCGCCAATAGATAAGACCATTTTACAATTTGGGCCCAAGTTAGAAGCAGAGCCTAAGGTGTAAATAATCGATAGTCCATATCTCGGAAACTATAAGAGATAATTCAATTTGGCAACCGGCAATGTAATTAGCATGCCGAATATTACTTGGAATGTGAATTGGAACGAAATCGCCAATAGATAAGACGATTTTACAATTTGGGCCCAAGTTAGAAGCAGAGCCTAAGGTGTAAATTATCGATAGTCCATATCTCGGAAACTATAAGAGATAATGCAATTTGGCAACCGGCAATGTAATTAGCATGCCGAATATTACTTGGAATGTGAATTGGAACGAAATCGCCAATAGATAAGACCATTTTACAATTTGGGCCCAAGTTAGAAGCAGAGCCTAAGGTGTAAATTATCGATAGTCCATATCTCGGAAACTATAAGAGATAATGCAATTTGGCAACCGGCAATGTAATTAGCATGCCGAATACCACTTGGAATATGAATTGGAACGAAATCGCCAATAGATAAGACCATTTTACAATTTGGGCCCAAGTTAGAAGCAGAGCCTAAGGTGTAAATTATCGATCGTCCATATCTCGGAAACCTGGCAATGTAATTAGCATGCCGAATATTACTTGGAATGTGAATTGGAACGAAATCGCCAATAGATAAGACCATTTTACAATTTGGGCCCAAGTTAGAAGCAGAGCCTAAGGTGTAAATTATCGATAGTCCATATCTCGGAAACTATAAGAGATAATGCAATTTGGCAACTGGCAATGTAATTAGCATGCCGAATATTACTTGGAATGTGAATTGGAACGAAATCGCCAATAGATAAGACCATTTTACAATTTGGGCCCAAGTTAGAAGCAGAGCCTAAGGTGTAAATTATCCATAGTCCATATCTCGGAAACTATAAGAGATAATGCAATTTGGCAACTGGCAATGTAATTAGCATGCCGAATATTACTTGGAATGTGAATTGGAACGAAATCGCCAATAGATAAGACGATTTTACAATTTGGGCCCAAGTTAGAAGCAGAGGCTAAGGTGTAAATTATCGATGGTCTATATCTCGGAAACTATAAGAGATAATTCAATTTGGCAACTGGCAATGTAATTAGCATGCCGAATATTACTTGGAATGTGAATTGGAACGAAATCGCCAATAGATAAGACCATTTTACAATTTGGGCCCAAGTTAGAAGCAGAGCCTAAGGTGTAAATTATCGATAGTCCATATCTCGGAAACTATAAGAGATAATGCAATTTGGCAACTGGCAATGTAATTAGCATGCCGAATATTACTTGGAATGTGAATTGGAACGAAATCGCCAATAGATAAGACCATTTTACAATTTGGGCCCAAGTTAGAAGCAGAGCCTAAAGTGTAAATTATCCATAGTCCATATTTCGGAAACTATAAGAGATAATGCAATTTGGCAACCGGCAATGTAATTAGCATGCCGAATATTACTTGGAATGTGAATTGGAACGAAATCGCCAATAGATAAGACAATTTTACAATTTGGGCCCAAGTTAGAAGCAGAGCCTAAGGTGTAAATTATCGATAGTCCATATCTCGGAAACTATAAGAGATAATGCAATTTGGCAACCGGCAATGTAATTAGCATGCCGAATATTACTTGGAATGTGAATTGGAATGAAATCGCCAATAGATAAGACCATTTTACAATTTGGGCCCAAGTTAGAAGCAGAGCCTAAGGTGTAAATTATCCATAGTCCATATCTCGGAAACTATAAGAGATAATGCAATTTGGCAACTGGCAATGTAATTAGCATGACGAATATTACTTGGAATGTGAATTGGGACGAAATCGCCTATAGATAAGACCATTTTACAATTTGGGCCCAAGTTAGAAGCAGAGCCTAAGGTGTAAATTATCGATAGTCCATATCTCGGAAACTATAAGAGATAATGCAATTTGGCAACCGGCAATGTAATTAGCATGCCGAATACTACTTGGAATGTGAATTGGAACGAAATCGCCAATAGATAAGACCATTTTACAGTTTGGGCCCAAGTTAGAAGCAGAGCCTAAGGTTAAAAATAATCGATAGTCCATATCTCGGAAACTATAAGAGATAATGCAATTTGGGAACCCGCAATGTAATTAGCATGCCGAATATTACTTGGAATGTGAATTGGAACGAAATCGCCAATAGAGAAGACCATTTTACAATTTGGGCCCAAGTTAGAAGCAGAGCCTAAGGTGTAAATTATCGATAGTCCATATCTCGGAAACTATAAGAGATAATGCAATTTGGCAACCGGCAATGTAATTAGCATGCCGAATATTACTTGGAATGTGAATTGGAACGAAATCGCCAATAGATAAGGCCATTTTACAATTTGGGCCCAAGTTAGAAGCAGAGCCTAAGGTGTAAATTATCGATAGTCCATATCTCGGAAACTATAAGAGATAATGCAATTTGGCAACCGGCAATGTAATTAGCATGCCGAATATTACTTGGAAAGTGAATTGGAACGAAATCGCCAATAGATAAGACCATTTTACAATTTGGGCCCAAGTTAGAAGCAGAGCCTAAGGTGTAAATTATCCATAGTCCATATCTCGGAAACTATAAGATATAATGCAATTTGGCAACCGGCAATGTAATTAGCATGCCGAATATTACTTGGAATGTGGATTGGAACGAAATCGCCAATAGATAAGACCATTTTACAATTTGGGCCCAAGTTAGAAGCAGAGCCTAAGGTGTAAATTATTGATAGTCCATATCTCGGAAACTATAAGAGATAATGCAATTTCGCAACCGGCAATGTAACTAACATGCCGAATATTACTTGGAGTGTGAATTGGAACGAAATCGCCAATAGATAAGGCCATTTTACAATTTGGGCCCAAGTTAGAAGCAGAGCCTAAGGTGTAAATTATCGATAGTCCGTATCTCGGAAACTATAAGAGATAATGCAATTTGGCAACCGGCAATGTAATTAGCATGCCGAATATTACTTGGAATGTGAATTGGAAGGAAATCGCCAATAGATAAGACCATTTTATAATTTGGGCCCAAGTTAGAAGCCGAGCCTAAGGTGTAAATTATCGATAGTCCATATCTCGGAAACTATAAGAGATAATGCAATTTGGCAACCGGCAATGTAATTAGCATGCCGAATATTACTTGGAATGTGAATTGGAACGAAATCGCCTATAGATAAGACCATTTTACAACTTGGGCCCAAGTTAGAAGCAGAGCCTAAGGTGTAAATTATCGATAGTCCATATCTCGGAAACTATAAGAGATAATGCAATTTGGCAACCGGCAATGTAATTAGCATGCCGAATATTACTTGGAATGTGAATTGGAACGAAATCGCCAATAGATAAGACCATTTTACAATTTGGGCCCAAGTTAGAAGCAGAGCCTAAGGTGTAAATTGTCGATAGTCCATATCTCGGAAACTATAAGAGATAATGCAATTTGGCAACCGGCAATGTAATTAGCATGCCGAATATTACTTGGAAAGTGAATTGGAACGAAATCGCCAATAGATAAGACCATATTACAATTTGGGCCCAAGTTAGAAGCAGAGACTAAGGTGTAAATTATCGATAGTCCATATCTCGGAAACTATAAGAGATAATGCAATTTGGCAACCGGCAATGTAATTAGCATGCCGAATATTACTTGGAATGTGAATTGGAACGAAATCGCCAATAGATAAGACCATTTTGCAATTTGGGCCCAAGTTAGAAGCAGAGCCTAAGGTGTAAATTATCGATAGTCCATATCTCGGAAACTATAAGATATAATGCAATTTGGCAACCGGCAATGTAATTAGCATGCCGAATATTACTTGGAATGTGAATTGGAACGAAATCGCCAATAGGTAAGACCATTTTACAATTTGGGCCCAAGTTAGAAGCAGAGCCTAAGGTGTAAATTATCGATAGTCCATATCTCGGAAACTATAAGAGATAATTCAATTTGGAAACCGGCAATGTAATTAGCATGCCGAATATTACTTGGAATGTGAATTGGAACGAAATCGCCAATAGATAAGACCATTTTACAATTTGGGCCCAAGTTAGAAGCAGAGCCTAAGGTGTAAATTATCGATAGTCCATATCTCGGAAACTATAAGAGATAATTCAATTTGGCAACCGGCAATGTAATTAGCATGCCGAATATTACTTGGAATGTGAATTGGAACGAAATCGCCAATAGATAAGACCATTTTACAATTTGGGCCCAAGTTAGAAGCAGAGCCTAAGGTGTAAATTATCGATAGTCCATATCTCGGAAACTAAAAGAGATAATGCAATTTGGCAACCGGCAATGTAATTAGCATGCCGAATATTACTTGGAATGTGAATTTGAACGAAATCGCCAATAGATAAGACCATTTTACAATTTGGGCCCAAGTTAGAAGCAGAGCCTAAGGTGTAAATTATCGATAGTCCATATCTCGGAAACTATAAGAGATAATGCAATTTGGCAACCGGCAATGTAATTAGCATGCCGAATATTACTTGGAATGTGAATTGGAACGAAATCGCCAATAGATAAGACCATTTTACAATTTGGGCCCAAGTTAGAAGCAGAGCCTAAGGTGTAAATTATCGATAGTCCATATCTCGGAAACTATAAGAGATAATGCAATTTGGCAACCGGCAATGTAATTAGCATGCCGAATACCACTTGGAATATGAATTGGAACGAAATCGCCAATAGATAAGACCATTTTACAATTTGGGCCCAAGTTAGAAGCAGAGCCTAAGGTGTAAATTATCGATGGTCCATATCTCGGAAACTATAAGAGATAATTCAATTTGGCAACTGGCAATGTAATTAGCATGCCGAATATTACTTGGAATGTGAATTGGAACGAAATCGAAAATAGATAAGTCCATTTTACAATTTGGGCCCAAGTTAGAAGCAGAGCCTAAGGTGTAAATTATCGATAGTCCATATCTCGGAAACTATAAGAGATAATGCAATTTGGCAACCGGCAATGTAATTAGCATGCCGAATATTACTTGGAATGTGAATTGGAACGAAATCGCCAATAGATAAGACGATTTTACAATTTGGGCCCAAGTTAGAAGCAGAGCCTAAGGTGTAAATTACCGATAGTTCATATCTCGGAAACTATAAGAGATAATGCAATTTGGCAACCGGCAATGTAATTAGCATGCCGAATATTACTTGGAATGTGAATTGGAACGAAATCGCCAATAGATAAGACCATTTTACAATTTGGGCCCAAGTTAGAAGCAGAGCCTAAGGTGTAAATTATCGATAGTCCATATCTCGGAAACTATAAGAGATAATGCAATTTGGCAACCGGCAATGTAATTAGCATGCCGAATATTACTTGGAATGTGAATTGGAACGAAATCGCCAATAGATAAGACGATTTTACAATTTGGGCCCAAGTTAGAAGCAGAGCCTAAGGTGTAAATTACCGATAGTCCATATCTCGGAAACTATAAGAGATAATGCAATTTGGCAACCGGCAATGTAATTAGCATGCCGAATATTACTTGGAATGTGAATTGGAACGAAATCGCCAATAGATAAGACCATTTTACAATTTGGGCCCAAGTTAGAAGCAGAGCCTAAGGTGTAAATTATCGATAGTCCATATCTCGGAAACTATAAGAGATAATGCAATTTGGCAACCGGCAATGTTATTAGCATGCCGAATATTACTTGGAATGTGAATTGGAATGAAATCGCCAATAGATAAGACCATTTTACAATTTGGGCCCAAGTTATAAGCAGAGCCTAAGGTGTAAATTATCCATAGTCCATATCTCGGAAACTATAAGAGATAATGCAATTTGGCAACTGGCAATGTAATTAGCATGCCGAATATTACTTGGAATGTGAATTGGGACGAAATCGCCAATAGATAAGACCATTTTACAATTTGGGCCCAAGTTAGAAGCAGAGCCTAAGGTGTAAATTATCGATAGTCCATATCTCGGAAACTATAAGAGATAATGCAATTTGGCAACCGGCAATGTAATTAGCATGCCGAATATTACTTGGAATGTGAATTGGAATGAAATCGCCAATAGATAAGACCATTTTACAATTTGGGCCCAAGTTAGAAGCAGAGCCTAAGGTGTAAATTATCCATAGTCCATATCTCGAAAACTATAAGAGATAATGCAATTTGGCAACTGGCAATGTAATTAGCATGCCGAATATTACTTGGAATGTGAATTGGGACGAAATCGCCAATAGATAAGACCATTTTACAATTTGGGCCCAAGTTAGAAGCAGAGCCTAAGGTGTAAATTATCGATAGTCCATATCTCGGAAACTATAAGAGATAATGCAATTTGGCAACCGGCAATGTAATTAGCATGCCGAATACTACTTGGAATGTGAATTGGAACGAAATCGCCAATAGATAAGACCATTTTACAGTTTGGGCCCAAGTTAGAAGCAGAGCCTAAGGTTAAAAATAATCGATAGTCCATATCTCGGAAACTATAAGAGATAATGCAATTTGGGAACCGGCAATGTAATTAGCATGCCGAATATTACTTGGAATGTGAATTGGAACGAAATCGCCAATAGATAAGACCATTTTACAATTTGGGCCCAAGTTAGAAGCAGAGCCTAAGGTGTAAATTATCGATAGTCCATATTTCGGAAACTATAAGAGATAATGCAACTTGGCCACCGGCAATGTAATTAGCATGCCGAATATTACTTGGAATGTGAATTGGAACGAAATCGCCAATAGGTAAGACCATTTTACAATTTGGGCCCAAGTTAGAAGCAGAGCCTAAGGTGTAAATTATCGATAGTCCATATCTCAGAAACTATAAGAGATAATGCAATTTGGCAACCGGCAATGTAATTAGCATGCCGAATATTACTTGGAATGTGAATTGGAACGAAATCGCCAATAGATAAGACCATTTTACAATTTGGGCCCAAGTTAGAAGCAGATCCTAAGGTGTAAATTATCGATAGTCCATATCTCGGAAACTATAAGAGATAATGCAATTTGGCAACCGGCAATGTAATTAGCATGCCGAATATTACTTGGAATGTAATTGGAACGAAATCGCCAATAGATAAGACCATTTTACAATTTGGGCCCAAGTTAGAAGCAGAGCCTAAGGTGTAAATTATCGATAGTCCATATCTCGGAAACTATAAGAGATAATTCAATTTGGCAACCGGCAATGTAATTAGCATGCCGAATATTACTTGGAATGTGAATTGGAATGAAATAGCCAATAGATAAGACCATTTTACAATTTGGGCCCAAGTTAGAAGCAGAGCCTAAGGTGTAAATTATCGATAGTCCATATCTCGGAAACTAAAAGAGATAATGCAATTTGGCAACCGGCAATGTATTTAGCATGCCGAATATTACTTGGAATGTGAATTGGAACGAAATCGCCAATAGATAAGACCATTTTACAATTTGGGCCCAAGTTAGAAGCAGAGCCAAGGTGTAAATTATCGATAGTCCATATCTCGGAAACTATAAGAGATAATGCAATTTGGCAACCGGCAATGTAATTAGCATGCCGAATATTACTTGGAATGTGAATTGGAACGAAATCGCCAATAGATAAGACCATTTTACAATTTGGGCCCAAGTTAGAAGCAGAGCCTAAGGTGTAAATTATCGATAGTCCATATCTCGGAAACTATAAGAGATAATGCAATTTGGCAACCGGCAATGTAATTAGCATGCCGAATACCACTTGGAATATGAATTGGAACGAAATCGCCAATAGATAAGACCATTTTACAATTTGGGCCCAAGTTAGAAGCAGAGCCTAAGGTGTAAATTATCGATGGTCCATATCTCGGAAACAATAAGAGATAATTCAATTTGGCAACTGTCAATGTAATTAGCATGCCGAATATTACTTGGAATGTGAATTGGAACGAAATCGCCAATAGATAAGACCATTTTACAATTTGGGCCCAAGTTAGAAGCAGAGCCTAAGGTGTAAATTATCGATAGTCCATATCTCGGAAACTATAAGAGATAATGCAATTTGGCAACCGGCAATGTAATTAGCATGCCGAATATTACTTGGAATGTGAATTGGAACGAAATCGCCAATAGATAAGACGATTTTACAATTTGGGCCCAAGTTAGAAGCAGAGCCTAAGGTGTAAATTACCGATAGTTCATATCTCGGAAACTATAAGAGATAATGCAATTTGGCAACCGGCAATGTAATTAGCATGCCGAATATTACTTGGAATGTGAATTGGAACGAAATCGCCAATAGATAAGACCATTTTACAATTTGGGCCCAAGTTAGAAGCAGAGCCTAAGGTGTAAATTATCGATAGTCCATATCTCGGAAACTATAAGAGATGATGCAATTTGGCAACCGGCAATGTAATTAGCATGCCGAATATTACTTGGAATGTGAATTGGAACGAAATCGCCAATAGATAAGACTATTTTACAATTTGGGCCCAAGTTAGAAGCAGAGCCTAAGGTGTAAATTACCGATAGTCCATATCTCGGAAACTATAAGAAATAATGCAATTTGGCAACCGGCAATGTAATTAGCATGCCGAATATTACTTGGAATGTGAATTGGAACGAAATCGCCAATAGATAAGACCATTTTACAATTTGGGCCCAAGTTAGAAGCAGAGCCTAAGGTGTAAATTATCGATAGTCCATATCTCGGAAACTATAAGAGATAATGCAATTTGGCAACCGGCAATGTTATTAGCATGCCGAATATTACTTGGAATGTGAATTGGAATGAAATCGCCAATAGATAAGACCATTTTACAATTTGGGCCCAAGTTAGAAGCAGAGCCTAAGGTGTAAATTATCCATAGTCCATATCTCGGAAACTATAAGAGATAATGCAATTTGGCAACTGGCAATGTAATTAGCATGCCGAATATTACTTGGAATGTGAATTGGGACGAAATCGCCAATAGATAAGACCATTTTACAATTTGGGCCCAAGTTAGAAGCAGAGCCTAAGGTGTAAATTATCGATTGTCCATATCTCGGAAACTATAAGGGATAATGCAATTTGGCAACCGGCAATGTAATTAGCATGCCGAATATTACTTGGAATGTGAATTGGAATGAAATCGCCAATAGATAAGGCCATTTTACAATTTGGGCCCAAGTTAGAAGCAGAGCCTAAGGTGTAAATTATCGATAGTCCATATCTCGGAAACTATAAGAGATAATGCAATTTGGCAACCGGCAATGTAATTAGCATGCCGAATATTACTTGGAATGTGAATTGGAACGAAATCGCCAATAGATAAGACGATTTTACAATTTGGGCCCAAGTTAGAAGCAGAGCCTAAGGTGTAAATTACCGATAGTTCATATCTCGGAAACTATAAGAGATAATGCAATTTGGCAACCGGCAATGTAATTAGCATGCCGAATATTACTTGGAATGTGAATTGGAACGAAATCGCCAATAGATAAGACCATTTTACAATTTGGGCCCAAGTTAGAAGCAGAGCCTAAGGTGTAAATTATCGATAGTCCATATCTCGGAAACTATAAGAGATAATGCAATTTGGCAACCGGCAATGTAATTAGCATGCCGAATATTACTTGGAATGTGAATTGGAACGAAATCGCCAATAGATAAGACGATTTTACAATTTGGGCCCAAGTTAGAAGCAGAGCCTAAGGTGTAAATTACCGATAGTCCATATCTCGGAAACTATAAGAGATAATGCAATTTGGCAACCGGCAATGTAATTAGCATGCCGAATATTACTTGGAATGTGAATTGGAACGAAATCGCCAATAGATAAGACCATTTTACAATTTGGGCCCAAGTTAGAAGCAGAGCCTAAGGTGTAAATTATCGATAGTCCATATCACGGAAACTATAAGAGATAATGCAATTTGGCAACCGGCAATGTTATTAGCATGCCGAATATTACTTGGAATGTGAATTGGAATGAAATCGCCAATAGATAAGACCATTTTACAATTTGGGCCCAAGTTATAAGCAGAGCCTAAGGTGTAAATTATCCATAGTCCATATCTCGGAAACTATAAGAGATAATGCAATTTGGCAACTGGCAATGTAATTAGCATGCCGAATATTACTTGGAATGTGAATTGGGACGAAATCGCCAATAGATAAGACCATTTTACAATTTGGGCCCAAGTTAGAAGCAGAGCCTAAGGTGTAAATTATCGATAGTCCATATCTCGGAAACTATAAGAGATAATGCAATTTGGCAACCGGCAATGTAATTAGCATGCCGAATATTACTTGGAATGTGAATTGGAATGAAATCGCCAATAGATAAGACCATTTTACAATTTGGGCCCAAGTTAGAAGCAGAGCCTAAGGTGTAAATTATCCATAGTCCATATCTCGAAAACTATAAGAGATAATGCAATTTGGCAACTGGCAATGTAATTAGCATGCCGAATATTACTTGGAATGTGAATTGGGACGAAATCGCCAATAGATAAGACCATTTTACAATTTGGGCCCAAGTTAGAAGCAGAGCCTAAGGTGTAAATTATCGATAGTCCATATCTCGGAAACTATAAGAGATAATGCAATTTGGCAACCGGCAATGTAATTAGCATGCCGAATACTACTTGGAATGTGAATTGGAACGAAATCGCCAATAGATAAGACCATTTTACAGTTTGGGCCCAAGTTAGAAGCAGAGCCTAAGGTTAAAAATAATCGATAGTCCATATCTCGGAAACTATAAGAGATAATGCAATTTGGGAACCGGCAATGTAATTAGCATGCCGAATATTACTTGGAATGTGAATTGGAACGAAATCGCCAATAGATAAGACCATTTTACAATTTGGGCCCAAGTTAGAAGCAGAGCCTAAGGTGTAAATTATCGATAGTCCATATTTCGGAAACTATAAGAGATAATGCAACTTGGCCACCGGCAATGTAATTAGCATGCCGAATATTACTTGGAATGTGAATTGGAACGAAATCGCCAATAGGTAAGACCATTTTACAATTTGGGCCCAAGTTAGAAGCAGAGCCTAAGGTGTAAATTATCGATAGTCCATATCTCAGAAACTATAAGAGATAATGCAATTTGGCAACCGGCAATGTAATTAGCATGCCGAATATTACTTGGAATGTGAATTGGAACGAAATCGCCAATAGATAAGACCATTTTACAATTTGGGCCCAAGTTAGAAGCAGATCCTAAGGTGTAAATTATCGATAGTCCATATCTCGGAAACTATAAGAGATAATGCAATTTGGCAACCGGCAATGTAATTAGCATGCCGAATATTACTTGGAATGTAATTGGAACGAAATCGCCAATAGATAAGACCATTTTACAATTTGGGCCCAAGTTAGAAGCAGAGCCTAAGGTGTAAATTATCGATAGTCCATATCTCGGAAACTATAAGAGATAATTCAATTTGGCAACCGGCAATGTAATTAGCATGCCGAATATTACTTGGAATGTGAATTGGAATGAAATAGCCAATAGATAAGACCATTTTACAATTTGGGCCCAAGTTAGAAGCAGAGCCTAAGGTGTAAATTATCGATAGTCCATATCTCGGAAACTAAAAGAGATAATGCAATTTGGCAACCGGCAATGTAATTAGCATGCCGAATATTACTTGGAATGTGAATTGGAACGAAATCGCCAATAGATAAGACCATTTTACAATTTGGGCCCAAGTTAGAAGCAGAGCCAAGGTGTAAATTATCGATAGTCCATATCTCGGAAACTATAAGAGATAATGCAATTTGGCAACCGGCAATGTAATTAGCATGCCGAATATTACTTGGAATGTGAATTGGAACGAAATCGCCAATAGATAAGACCATTTTACAATTTGGGCCCAAGTTAGAAGCAGAGCCTAAGGTGTAAATTATCGATACTCCATATCTCGGAAACTATAAGAGATAATGCAATTTGGCAACCGGCAATGTAATTAGCATGCCGAATACCACTTGGAATATGAATTGGAACGAAATCGCCAATAGATAAGACCATTTTACAATTTGGGCCCAAGTTAGAAGCAGAGCCTAAGGTGTAAATTATCGATGGTCCATATCTCGGAAACTATAAGAGATAATTCAATTTGGCAACTGGCAATGTAATTAGCATGCCGAATATTACTTGGAATGTGAATTGGAACGAAATCGCCAATAGATAAGACCATTTTACAATTTGGGCCCAAGTTAGAAGCAGAGCCTAAGGTGTAAATTATCGATAGTCCATATCTCGGAAACTATAAGAGATAATGAAATTTGGCAACTGGCAATGTAATTAGCATGCCGAATATTACTTGGAATGTGAATTGGAACGAAATCGCCAATAGATAAGACGATTTTACAATTTGGGCCCAAGTTAGAAGCAGAGCCTAAGGTGTAAATTACCGATAGTTCATATCTCGGAAACTATAAGAGATAATGCAATTTGGCAACCGGCAATGTAATTAGCATGCCGAATATTACTTGGAATGTGAATTGGAACGAAATCGCCAATAGATAAGACCATTTTACAATTTGGGCCCAAGTTAGAAGCAGAGCCTAAGGTGTAAATTATCGATAGTCCATATCTCGGAAACTATAAGAGATAATGCAATTTGGCAACCGGCAATGTAATTAGCATGCCGAATATTACTTGGAATGTGAATTGGAACGAAATCGCCAATAGATAAGACTATTTTACAATTTGGGCCCAAGTTAGAAGCAGAGCCTAAGGTGTAAATTACCGATAGTCCATATCTCGGAAACTATAAGAAATAATGCAATTTGGCAACCGGCAATGTAATTAGCATGCCGAATATTACTTGGAATGTGAATTGGAACGAAATCGCCAATAGATAAGACCATTTTACAATTTGGGCCCAAGTTAGAAGCAGAGCCTAAGGTGTAAATTATCGATAGTCCATATCTCGGAAACTATAAGAGATAATGCAATTTGGCAACCGGCAATGTTATTAGCATGCCGAATATTACTTGGAATGTGAATTGGAATGAAATCGCCAATAGATAAGACCATTTTACAATTTGGGCCCAAGTTAGAAGCAGAGCCTAAGGTGTAAATTATCCATAGTCCATATCTCGGAAACTATAAGAGATAATGCAATTTGGCAACTGGCAATGTAATTAGCATGCCGAATATTACTTGGAATGTGAATTGGGACGAAATCGCCAATAGATAAGACCATTTTACAATTTGGGCCCAAGTTAGAAGCAGAGCCTAAGGTGTAAATTATCGATTGTCCATATCTCGGAAACTATAAGGGATAATGCAATTTGGCAACCGGCAATGTAATTAGCATGCCGAATATTACTTGGAATGTGAATTGGAATGAAATCGCCAATAGATAAGACCATTTTACAATTTGGGCCCAAGTTAGAAGCAGAGCCTAAGGTGTAAATTATCCATAGTCCATATCTCGAAAACTATAAGAGATAATGCAATTTGGCAACTGGCAATGTAATTAGCATGCCGAATATTACTTGGAATGTGAATTGGGACGAAATCGCCAATAGATAAGACCATTTTACAATTTGGGCCCAAGTTAGAAGCAGAGCCTAAGGTGTAAATTATCGATAGTCCATATCTCGGAAACTATAAGAGATAATGCAATTTGGCAACCGGCAATGTAATTAGCATGCCGAATACTACTTGGAATGTGAATTGGAACGAAATCGCCAATAGATAAGACCATTTTACAGTTTGGGCCCAAGTTAGAAGCAGAGCCTAAGGTTAAAAATAATCGATAGTCCATATCTCGGAAACTATAAGAGATAATGCAATTTGGGAACCGGCAATGTAATTAGCATGCCGAATATTACTTGGAATGTGAATTGGAACGAAATCGCCAATAGATAAGACCATTTTACAATTTGGGCCCAAGTTAGAAGCAGAGCCTAAGGTGTAAATTATCGATAGTCCATATTTCGGAAACTATAAGAGATAATGCAACTTGGCCACCGGCAATGTAATTAGCATGCCGAATATTACTTGGAATGTGAATTGGAACGAAATCGCCAATAGGTAAGACCATTTTACAATTTGGGCCCAAGTTAGAAGCAGAGCCTATGGTGTAAATTATCGATAGTCCATATCTCGGAAACTATAGGAGATAATTCAATTTGGCAACCGGCAATGTAATTAGCATGCCGAATATTACTTGGAATGTGAATTGGAACGAAATCGCCAATAGATAAGACCATTTTACAATTTGGGCCCAAGATAGAAGCAGAGCCTAAGGTGTAAATTATCGATAGTCCATATCTCGGAAACTATAAGAGATAATGCAACTTGGCCACCGGCAATGTAATTAGCATACCGAATATTACTTGGAATGTGAATTGGAACGAAATCGCCAATAGGTAAGACCTTTTTACAATTTGGGCCCAAGTTAGAAGCAGAGCCTAAGGTGTAAATTATCGATAGTCCATATCTCGGAAACTATAAGAGATAATGCAACTTGGCCACCGGCAATGTAATTAGCATGCCGAATATTACTTGGAATGTGAATTGGAACGAAATCGCCAATAGGTAAGACCATTTTACAATTTGGGCCCAAGTTAGAAGCAGAGCCTAAGGTGTAAATTATCGATAGTCCATATCTCGGAAACTATAGGAGATAATTCAATTTGGCAACCGGCAATGTAATTAGCATGCCGAATATTACTTGGAATGTGAATTGGAACGAAATCGCCAATAGATAAGACCATTTTACAATTTGGGCCCAAGTTAGAAGCAGATCCTAAGGTGTAAATTATTGATAGTCCATATCTCGGAAACTATAAGAGATAATGCAATTTGGCAACCGGCAATGTAATTAGCATGCCGAATATTACTTGGAATGTGAATTGGAACGAAATAGCCAATAGATAAGACCATTTTACAATTTGGGCCCAAGTTAGAAGCAGAGCCTAAGGTGTAAATTATCGAGAGTCCATATCTCGGAAACTATAAAAGGTAATGCAATTTGGCAACCGGCAATGTAATTAGCATGCCGAATATTACTTGGAATGTGAATTGGAACGAAATCGCCAATAGAGAAGACCATTTTACAATTTGGGCCCAAGTTAGAAGCAGAGCCTAAGGTGTAAATTATCGATAGTCCATATCTCGGAAACTATAAGAGATAATGCAATTTGGCAACCGGCAATGTAATTAGCATGCCGAATATTACTTGGAATGTGAATTGGAACGAAATCGCCAATAGATAAGACCATTTTACAATTTGGGCCCAAGTTAGAAGCAGAGCCTAAGGTGTAAATTATCGATAGTCCATATCTCGGAAACTATAAGAGATAATGCAATTTGGCAACCGGCAATGTAATTAGCATGCCGAATATTACTTGGAATGTGAATTGGAACGAAATCGCCAATAGATAAGACCATTTTACAATTTGGGCCCAAGTTAGAAGCAGAGCCTAAGGTGTAAATTATCCATAGTCCATATCTCGGAAACTATAAGATATAATGCAATTTGGCAACCGGCAATGTAATTAGCATGCCGAATATTACTTGGAAGAAATCGCCAATAGATAAGACCATTTTACAATTTGGGCCCAAGTTAGAAGCAGAGCCTAAGGTGTAAATTATTGATAGTCCATATCTCGGAAACTATAAGGGATAATGCAATTTCGCAACCGGCAATGTAATTAACATGCCGAATATTACTTGGAGTGTGAATTGGAACGAAATCGCCAATAGATAAGGCCATTTTACAATTTGGGCCCAAGTTAGAAGCAGAGCCTAAGGTGTAAATTATCGATAGTCCGTATCTCGGAAACTATAAGAGATAATGCAATTTGGCAACCGGCAATGTAATTAGCATGCCGAATATTACTTGGAATGTGAATTGGAACGAAATCGCCAATAGATAAGACCATTTTATAATTTGGGCCCAAGTTAGAAGCAGAGCCTAAGGTGTAAATTATCGATAGTCCATATCTCGGAAACTATAAGAGATAATGCAATTTGGCAACCGGCAATGTAATTAGCATGCCGAATATTACTTGGAATGTGAATTGGAACGAAATCGCCAATAGATAAGACCATTTTACAACTTGGGCCCAAGTTAGAAGCAGAGCCTAAGGTGTAAATTATCGATAGTCCATATCTCGGAAACTATAAGAGATAATGCAATTTGGCAACCGGCAATGTAATTAGCATGCCGAATATTACTTGGAATGTGAATTGGAACGAAATCGCCAATAGATAAGACCATTTTACAATTTGGGCCCAAGTTAGAAGCAGAGCCTAAGGTGTAAATTATCGATAGTCCATATCTCGGAAACTATAAGAGATAATGCAACTTGGCCACCGGCAATGTAATTAGCATGCCGAATATTACTTGGAATGTGAATTGGAACGAAATCGCCAATAGGTAAGACCATTTTACAATTTGGGCCCAAGTTAGAAGCAGAGCCTAAGGTGTAAATTATCGATAGTCCATATCTCGGAAACTATAGGAGATAATTCAATTTGGCAACCGGCAATGTAATTAGCATGCCGAATATTACTTGGAATGTGAATTGGAACGAAATCGCCAATAGATAAGACCATTTTACAATTTGGGCCCAAGTTAGAAGCAGATCCTAAGGTGTAAATTATCGATAGTCCATATCTCGGAAACTATAAGAGATAATGCAATTTGGCAACCGGCAATGTAATTAGCATGCCGAATATTACTTGGAATGTGATTTGGAACGAAATAGCCAATAGATAAGACCATTTTACAATTTGGGCCCAAGATAGAAGCAGAGCCTAAGGTGTAAATTATCGATAGTCCATATCTCTGAAACTATAAGAGATAATGCAATTTGGCAACCGGCAATGTAATCAGCATGCCGAGTATTACTTGGAATGTGAATTGGAACGAAATCGCCAATAGATAAGGCCATTTTACAATTTGGGCCCAAGTTAGAAGCAGAGCCTAAGGTGTAAATTATCGATAGTCCATATCTCGGAAACTATAAAAGATAATGCAATTTGGCAACCGGCAATGTAATTAGCATGCCGAATATTACTTGGAATGTGAATTGGAACGAAATCGCCAATAGATAAGACCATTTTACAATTTGGGCCCAAGTTAGAAGCAGAGCCTAAGGTGTAAATTATCCATAGTCCATATCTCAGAAACTATAAGAGATAATGCAATTTGGCAACTGGCAATGTAATTAGCATGCCGAATATTACTTGGAATGTGAATTGGAACGAAATCGCCAATAGATAAGACGATTTTACAATTTGGGCCCAAGTTAGAAGCAGAGCCTAAGGTGTAAATTACCGATAGTCCATATTTCGGAAACTATAAGAGATAATGCAATTTGGCAACCGGCAATGTAATTAGCATGCCGAATATTACTTGGAATGTGAATTGGAACGAAATCGCCAATAGATAAGACCATTTTACAATTTGGGCCCAAGTTAGAAGCAGAGCCTAAGGTGTAAATTATCGATAGTCCATATCTCGGAAACTATAAGAGATAATGCAATTTGGCAACCGGCAATGTAATTAGCATGCCGAATATTACTTGGAATGTGAATTGGAATGAAATCGCCAATAGATAAGACCATTTTACAATTTGGGCCCAAGTTAGAAGCAGAGCCTAAGGTGTAAATTATCCATAGTCCATATCTCGGAAACTATAAGAGATAATGCAATTTGGCAACTGGCAATGTAATTAGCATGACGAATATTACTTGGAATGTGAATTGGGACGAAATCGCCAATAGATAAGACCATTTTACAATTTGGGCCCAAGTTAGAAGCAGAGCCTAAGGTGTAAATTATCGATAGTCCATATCTCGGAAACTATAAGAGATAATGCAATTTGGCAACCGGCAATGTAATTAGCATGCCGAATACTACTTGGAATGTGAATTGGAACGAAATCGCCAATAGATAAGACCATTTTACAGTTTGGGCCCAAGTTAGAAGCAGAGCCTAAGGTTAAAACTAATCGATAGTCCATATCTCGGAAACTATAAGAGATAATGCAATTTGGGAACCCGCAATGTAATTAGCATGCCGAATATTACTTGGAATGTGAATTGGAACGAAATCGCCAATAGAGAAGACCATTTTACAATTTGGGCCCAAGTTAGAAGCAGAGCCTAAGGTGTAAATTATCGATAGTCCATATCTCGGAAACTATATGAGATAATGCAATTTGGCAACCGGCAATGTAATTAGCATGCCGAATATTACTTGGAATGTGAATTGGAACGATATCGCCAATAGATAAGACCATTTTACAATTTGGGCCCAAGTTAGAAGCAGAGCCTAAGGTGTAAATTATCGATAGTCCATATCTCGGAAACTATAAGAGATAATGCAATTTGGCAACCGGCAATGTAATTAGCATGCCGAATATTACTTGGAATGTGAATTGGAACGAAATCGAAAATAGATAAGTCCATTTTACAATTTGGGCCCAAGTTAGAAGCAGAGCCTAAGGTGTAAATTATCGATAGTCCATATCTCGGAAACTATAAGAGATAATGCAATTTGGCAACCGGCAATGTAATTAGCATGCCGAATATTACTTGGAATGTGAATTGGAACGAAATCGCCAATAGATAAGACGATTTTACAATTTGGGCCCAAGTTAGAAGCAGAGCCTAAGGTGTAAATTACCGATAGTTCATATCTCGGAAACTATAAGAGATAATGCAATTTGGCAACCGGCAATGTAATTAGCATGCCGAATATTACTTGGAATGTGAATTGGAACGAAATCGCCAATAGATAAGACCATTTTACAATTTGGGCCCAAGTTAGAAGCAGAGCCTAAGGTGTAAATTATCGATAGTCCATATCTCGGAAACTATAAGAGATAATGCAATTTGGCAACCGGCAATGTAATTAGCATGCCGAATATTACTTGGAATGTGAATTGGAACGAAATCGCCAATAGATAAGACGATTTTACAATTTGGGCCCAAGTTAGAAGCAGAGCCTAAGGTGTAAATTACCGATAGTCCATATCTCGGAAACTATAAGAGATAATGCAATTTGGCAACCGGCAATGTAATTAGCATGCCGAATATTACTTGGAATGTGAATTGGAACGAAATCGCCAATAGATAAGACCATTTTACAATTTGGGCCCAAGTTAGAAGCAGAGCCTAAGGTGTAAATTATCGATAGTCCATATCTCGGAAACTATAAGAGATAATGCAATTTGGCAACCGGCAATGTTATTAGCATGCCGAATATTACTTGGAATGTGAATTGGAATGAAATCGCCAATAGATAAGACCATTTTACAATTTGGGCCCAAGTTATAAGCAGAGCCTAAGGTGTAAATTATCCATAGTCCATATCTCGGAAACTATAAGAGATAATGCAATTTGGCAACTGGCAATGTAATTAGCATGCCGAATATTACTTGGAATGTGAATTGGGACGAAATCGCCAATAGATAAGACCATTTTACAATTTGGGCCCAAGTTAGAAGCAGAGCCTAAGGTGTAAATTATCGATAGTCCATATCTCGGAAACTATAAGAGATAATGCAATTTGGCAACCGGCAATGTAATTAGCATGCCGAATATTACTTGGAATGTGAATTGGAATGAAATCGCCAATAGATAAGACCATTTTACAATTTGGGCCCAAGTTAGAAGCAGAGCCTAAGGTGTAAATTATCCATAGTCCATATCTCGAAAACTATAAGAGATAATGCAATTTGGCAACTGGCAATGTAATTAGCATGCCGAATATTACTTGGAATGTGAATTGGGACGAAATCGCCAATAGATAAGACCATTTTACAATTTGGGCCCAAGTTAGAAGCAGAGCCTAAGGTGTAAATTATCGATAGTCCATATCTCGGAAACTATAAGAGATAATGCAATTTGGCAACCGGCAATGTAATTAGCATGCCGAATATTACTTGGAATGTGAATTGGAACGAAATCGCCAATAGATAAGACCATTTTACAATTTGGGCCCAAGTTAGAAGCAGAGAATAAGGTGTAAATTATCCATAGTCCATATCTCGGAAACTATAAGATATAATGCAATTTGGCAACCGGCAATGTAATTAGCATGCCGAATATTACTTGGAATGTGAATTGGAACGAAATCGCCAATAGATAAGACCATTTTACAATTTGGGCCCAAGTTAGAAGCAGAGCCTAAGGTGTAAATTATTGATAGTCCATATCTCGGAAACTATAAGAGATAATGCAATTTCGCAACCGGCAATGTAATTAACATGCCGAATATTACTTGGAGTGTGAATTGGAACGAAATCGCCAATAGATAAGGCCATTTTACAATTTGGGCCCAAGTTAGAAGCAGAGCCTAAGGTGTAAATTATCGATAGTCCGTATCTCGGAAACTATAAGAGATAATGCAATTTGGCAACCGGCAATGTAATTAGCATGCCGAATATTACTTGGAATGTGAATTGGAACGAAATCGCCAATAGATAAGACCATTTTATAATTTGGGCCCAAGTTAGAAGCAGAGCCTAAGGTGTAAATTATCGATAGTCCATATCTCGGAAAATATAAGAGATAATGCAATTTGGCAACCGGCAATGTAATTAGCATGCCGAATATTACTTGGAATGTGAATTGGAACGAAATCGCCAATAGATAAGACCATTTTACAACTTGGGCCCAAGTTAGAAGCAGAGCCTAAGGTGTAAATTATCGATAGTCCATATCTCGGAAACTATAAGAGATAATGCAATTTGGCAACCGGCAATGTAATTAGCATGCCGAATATTACTTGGAATGTGAATTGGAACGAAATCGCCAATAGATAAGACCATTTTACAATTTGGGCCCAAGTTAGAAGCAGAGCCTAAGGTGTAAATTATCGATAGTCCATATCTCGGAAACTATAAGAGATAATGCAACTTGGCAAACCGGCAATGTAATTAGCATGCCGAATATTACTTGGAATGTGAATTGGAACGAAATCGCCAATAGGTAAGACCATTTTACAATTTGGGCCCAAGTTAGAAGCAGAGCCTAAGGTGTAAATTATCGATAGTCCATATCTCGGAAACTATAGGAGATAATTCAATTTGGCAACCGGCAATGTAATTAGCATGCCGAATATTACTTGGAATGTGAATTGGAACGAAATCGCCAATAGATAAGACCATTTTACAATTTGGGCCCAAGTTAGAAGCAGATCCTAAGGTGTAAATTATCGATAGTCCATATCTCGGAAACTATAAGAGATAATGCAATTTGGCAACCGGCAATGTAATTAGCATGCCGAATATTACTTGGAATGTGATTTGGAACGAAATAGCCAATAGATAAGACCATTTTACAATTTGGGCCCAAGTTAGAAGCAGAGCCTAAGGTGTAAATTATCGATAGTCCATATCTCTGAAACTATAAGAGATAATGCAATTTGGCAACCGGCAATGTAATCAGCATGCCGAGTATTACTTGGAATGTGAATTGGAACGAAATCGCCAATAGATAAGGCCATTTTACAATTTGGGCCCAAGTTAGAAGCAGAGCCTAAGGTGTAAATTATCGATAGTCCATATCTCGGAAACTATAAAAGATAATGCAATTTGGCAACCGGCAATGTAATTAGCATGCCGAATATTACTTGGAATGTGAATTGGAACGAAATCGCCAATAGATAAGACCATTTTACAATTTGGGCCCAAGTTAGAAGCAGAGCCTAAGGTGTAAATTATCCATAGTCCATATCTCAGAAACTATAAGAGATAATGCAATTTTGGCAACTGGCAATGTAATTAGCATGCCGAATATTACTTGGAATGTGAATTGGAACGAAATCGCCAATAGATAAGACGATTTTACAATTTGGGCCCAAGTTAGAAGCAGAGCCTAAGGTGTAAATTACCGATAGTCCATATTTCGGAAACTATAAGAGATAATGCAATTTGGCAACCGGCAATGTAATTAGCATGCCGAATATTACTTGGAATGTGAATTGGAACGAAATCGCCAATAGATAAGACCATTTTACAATTTGGGCCCAAGTTAGAAGCAGAGCCTAAGGTGTAAATTATCGATAGTCCATATCTCGGAAACTATAAGAGATAATGCAATTTGGCAACCGGCAATGTAATTAGCATGCCGAATATTACTTGGAATGTGAATTGGAATGAAATCGCCAATAGATAAGACCATTTTACAATTTGGGCCCAAGTTAGCAAGCAGAGCCTAAGGTGTAAATTATCCATAGTCCATATCTCGGAAACTATAAGTGATAATGCAATTTGGCAACTGGCAATGTAATTAGCATGACGAATATTACTTGGAATGTGAATTGGGACGAAATCGCCAATAGATAAGACCATTTTACAGTTTGGGCCCAAGTTAGAAGCAGAGCCTAAGGTTAAAACTAATCGATAGTCCATATCTCGGAAACTATAAGAGATAATGCAATTTGGGAACCCGCAATGTAATTAGCATGCCGAATATTACTTGGAATGTGAATTGGAACGAAATCGCCAATAGAGAAGACCATTTTACAATTTGGGCCCAAGTTAGAAGCAGAGCCTAAGGTGTAAATTATCGATAGTCCATATCTCGGAAACTATAAGAGATATTGCAATTTGGCAACCGGCAATGTAATTAGCATGCCGAATATTACTTGGAATGTGAATTGGAACGAAATCGCCAATAGATAAGACCATTTTACAATTTGGGCCCAAGTTAGAAGCAGAGCCTAAGTTGTAAATTATCCATAGTCCATATCTCGGAAACTATAAGATATAATGCAATTTGGCAACCGGCAATGTAATTAGCATGCCGAATATTGCTTGGAATGTGAATTGGAACGAAATCGCCAATAGATAAGACCATTTTACAATTTGGGCCCAAGTTAGAAGCAGTGCCTAAGGTGTAAATTATTGATAGTCCATATCTCGGAAACTATAAGAGATAATGCAATTTCGCAACCGGCAATGTAATTAACATGCCGAATATTACTTGGAGTGTGAATTGGAACGAAATCGCCAATAGATAAAACCATTTTACAATTTGGGCCCAAGTTAGAAGCAGAGCCTAAGGTGTAAATTATCGATAGTCCGTATCTCGGAAACTATAAGAGATAATGCAATTTGGCAACCGGCAATGTAATTAGCATGCCGAATATTACTTGGAATGTGAATTGGAACGAAATCGCCAATAGATAAGACCATTTTACAATTTGGGCCCAAGTTAGAAGCAGAGCCTAAGGTGTAAATTATCCATAGTCCATATCTCAGAAACTATAAGAGATAATGCAATTTGGCAACTGGCAATGTAATTAGCATGCCGAATATTACTTGGAATGTGAATTGGAACGAAATCGCCAATAGATAAGACGATTTTACAATTTGGGCCCAAGTTAGAAGCAGAGCCTAAGGTGTAAATTACCGATAGTCCATATTTCGGAAACTATAAGAGATAATGCAATTTGGCAACCGGCAATGTAATTAGCATGCCGAATATTACTTGGAATGTGAATTGGAACGAAATCGCCAATAGATAAGACCATTTTACAATTTGGGCCCAAGTTAGAAGCAGAGCCTAAGGTGTAAATTATCGATAGTCCATATCTCGGAAACTATAAGAGATAATGCAATTTGGCAACCGGCAATGTAATTAGCATGCCGAATATTACTTGGAATGTGAATTGGAATGAAATCGCCAATAGATAAGACCATTTTACAATTTGGGCCCAAGTTAGAAGCAGAGCCTAAGGTGTAAATTATCCATAGTCCATATCTCGGAAACTATAAGTGATAATGCAATTTGGCAACTGGCAATGTAATTAGCATGACGAATATTACTTGGAATGTGAATTGGGACGAAATCGCCAATAGATAAGACCATTTTACAGTTTGGGCCCAAGTTAGAAGCAGAGCCTAAGGTTAAAACTAATCGATAGTCCATATCTCGGAAACTATAAGAGATAATGCAATTTGGGAACCCGCAATGTAATTAGCATGCCGAATATTACTTGGAATGTGAATTGGAACGAAATCGCCAATAGAGAAGACCATTTTACAATTTGGGCCCAAGTTAGAAGCAGAGCCTAAGGTGTAAATTATCGATAGTCCATATCTCGGAAACTATAAGAGATAATGCAATTTGGCAACCGGCAATGTAATTAGCATGCCGAATATTACTTGGAATGTGAATTGGAACGAAATCGCCAATAGATAAGACCATTTTACAATTTGGGCCCAAGTTAGAAGCAGAGCCTAAGTTGTAAATTATCCATAGTCCATATCTCGGAAACTATAAGATATAATGCAATTTGGCAACCGGCAATGTAATTAGCATGCCGAATATTGCTTGGAATGTGAATTGGAACGAAATCGCCAATAGATAAGACAATTTTACAATTTGGGCCCAAGTTAGAAGCAGAGCCTAAGGTGTAAATTATTGATAGTCCATATCTCGGAAACTATAAGAGATAATGCAATTTCGCAACCGGCAATGTAATTAACATGCCGAATATTACTTGGAGTGTGAATTGGAACGAAATCGCCAATAGATAAAACCATTTTACAATTTGGGCCCAAGTTAGAAGCAGAGCCTAAGGTGTAAATTATCGATAGTCCGTATCTCGGAAACTATAAGAGATAATGCAATTTGGCAACCGGCAATGTAATTAGCATGCCGAATATTACTTGGAATGTGAATTGGAACGAAATCGCCAATAGATAAGACCATTTTACAATTTGGGCCCTAGTTAGAAGCAGAGCCTAAGGTGTAAATTGTCGATAGTCCATATCTCGGAAACTATAAGAGATAATGCAATTTGGCAACCGGCAATGTAATTAGCATGCCGAATATTACTTGGAATGTGAATTGGAACGAAATCGCCAATAGGTAAGACCATTTTACAATTTGGGCCCAAGTTAGAAGCAGAGCCTAAGGTGTAAATTATCGATAGTCCATATCTCGGAAACTATAAGAGATAATTCAATTTGGAAACCGGCAATGTAATTAGCATGCCGAATATTACTTGGAATGTGAATTGGAACGAAATCGCCAATAGATAAGACCATTTTACAATTTGGGCCCAAGTTAGAAGCAGAGCCTAAGGTGTAAATTATCGATAGTCCATATCTCGGAAACTATAAGAGATAATTCAATTTGGCAACCGGCAATGTAATTAGCATGCCGAATATTACTTGGAATGTGAATTGGAACGAAATCGCCAATAGATAAGACCATTTTACAATTTGGGCCCAAGTTAGAAGCAGAGCCTAAGGTGTAAATTATCGATAGTCCATATCTCGGAAACTAAAAGAGATAATGCAATTTGGCAACCGGCAATGTAATTAGCATGCCGAATATTACTTGGAATGTGAATTGGAACGAAATCGCCAATAGATAAGACCATTTTACAATTTGGGCCCAAGTTAGAAGCAGAGCCTAAGGTGTAAATTATCGATAGTCCATATCTCGGAAACTATAAGAGATAATGCAATTTGGCAACCGGCAATGTAATTAGCATGCCGAATATTACTTGGAATGTGAATTGGAACGAAATCGCCAATAGATAAGACCATTTTACAATTTGGGCCCAAGTTAGAAGCAGAGTCTAAGGTGTAAATTATCGATGGTCCATATCTCGGAAACTATAAGAGATAATTCAATTTGGCAACTGGCAATGTAATTAGCATGCCGAATATTACTTGGAATGTGAATTGGAACGAAATCGCCAATAGATAAGACCATTTTACAATTTGGGCCCAAGTTAGAAGCAGAGCCTAAGGTGTAAATTATCGATAGTCCATATCTCGGAAACTATAAGAGATAATGCAATTTGGCAACTGGCAATGTAATTAGCATGCCGAATATTACTTGGAATGTGAATTGGAACGAAATCGCCAATAGATAAGACCATTTTACAATTTGGGCCCAAGTTAGAAGCAGAGCCTAAGGTGTAAATTATCCATAGTCCATATCTCGGAAACTATAAGAGATAATGCAATTTGGCAACTGGCAATGTAATTAGCATGCCGAATATTACTTGGAATGTGAATTGGAACGAAATCGCCAATAGATAAGACGATTTTACAATTTGGGCCCAAGTTAGAAGCAGAGCCTAAGGTGTAAATTATCGATGGTCTATATCTCGGAAACTATAAGAGATAATTCAATTTGGCAACTGGCAATGTAATTAGCATGCCGAATATTACTTGGAATGTGAATTGGAACGAAATCGCCAATAGATAAGACCATTTTACAATTTGGGCCCAAGTTAGAAGCAGAGCCTAAGGTGTAAATTATCGATAGTCCATATCTCGGAAACTATAAGAGATAATGCAATTTGGCAACTGGCAATGTAATTAGCATGCCGAATATTACTTGGAATGTGAATTGGAACGAAATCGCCAATAGATAAGACCATTTTACAATTTGGGCCCAAGTTAGAAGCAGAGCCTAAGGTGTAAATTATCCATAGTCCATATTTCGGAAACTATAAGAGATAATGCAATTTGGCAACCGGCAATGTAATTAGCATGCCGAATATTACTTGGAATGTGAATTGGAACGAAATCGCCAATAGATAAGACAATTTTACAATTTGGGCCCAAGTTAGAAGCAGAGCCTAAGGTGTAAATTATCGATAGTCCATATCTCGGAAACTATAAGAGATAATGCAATTTGGCAACCGGCAATGTAATTAGCATGCCGAATATTACTTGGAATGTGAATTGGAATGAAATCGCCAATAGATAAGACCATTTTACAATTTGGGCCCAAGTTAGAAGCAGAGCCTAAGGTGTAAATTATCCATAGTCCATATCTCGGAAACTATAAGAGATAATGCAATTTGGCAACTGGCAATGTAATTAGCATGACGAATATTACTTGGAATGTGAATTGGGACGAAATCGCCTATAGATAAGACCATTTTACAATTTGGGCCCAAGTTAGAAGCAGAGCCTAAGGTGTAAATTATCGATAGTCCATATCTCGGAAACTATAAGAGATAATGCAATTTGGCAACCGGCAATGTAATTAGCATGCCGAATACTACTTGGAATGTGAATTGGAACGAAATCGCCAATAGATAAGACCATTTTACAGTTTGGGCCCAAGTTAGAAGCAGAGCCTAAGGTTAAAAATAATCGATAGTCCATATCTCGGAAACTATAAGAGATAATGCAATTTGGGAACCCGCAATGTAATTAGCATGCCGAATATTACTTGGAATGTGAATTGGAACGAAATCGCCAATAGAGAAGACCATTTTACAGTTTGGGCCCAAGTTAGAAGCAGAGCCTAAGGTGTAAATTATCGATAGTCCATATCTCGGAAACTATAAGAGATAATGCAATTTGGCAACCGGCAATGTAATTAGCATGCCGAATATTACTTGGAATGTGAATTGGAACGAAATCGCCAATAGATAAGGCCATTTTACAATTTGGGCCCAAGTTAGAAGCAGAGCCTAAGGTGTAAATTATCGATAGTCCATATCTCGGAAACTATAAGAGATAATGCAATTTGGCAAACGGCAATGTAATTAGCATGCCGAATATTACTTGGAATGTGAATTGGAACGAAATCGCCAATAGATAAGACCATTTTACAATTTGGGCCCAAGTTAGAAGCAGAGCCTAAGGTGTAAATTATCCATAGTCCATATCTCGGAAACTATAAGATATAATGCAATTTGGCAACCGGCAATGTAATTAGCATGCCGAATATTACTTGGAATGTGAATTGGAACGAAATCGCCAATAGATAAGACCATTTTACAATTTGGGCCCAAGTTAGAAAGCAGAGCCTAAGGTGTAAATTATTGATAGTCCATATCTCGGAAACTATAAGAGATAATGCAATTTCGCAACCGGCAATGTAACTAACATGCCGAATATTACTTGGAGTGTGAATTGGAACGAAATCGCCAATAGATAAGGCCATTTTACAATTTGGGCCCAAGTTAGAAGCAGAGCCTAAGGTGTAAATTATCGATAGTCCGTATCTCGGAAACTATAAGAGATAATGCAATTTGGCAACCGGCAATGTAATTAGCATGCCGAATATTACTTGGAATGTGAATTGGAAGGAAATCGCCAATAGATAAGACCATTTTATAATTTGGGCCCAAGTTAGAAGCAGAGCCTAAGGTGTAAATTATCGATAGTCCATATCTCGGAAACTATAAGAGATAATGCAATTTGGCAACCGGCAATGTAATTAGCATGCCGAATATTACTTGGAATGTGAATTGGAACGAAATCGCCAATAGATAAGACCATTTTACAACTTGGGCCCAAGTTAGAAGCAGAGCCTAAGGTGTAAATTATCGATAGTCCATATCTCGGAAACTATAAGAGATAATGCAATTTGGCAACCGGCAATGTAATTAGCATGCCGAATATTACTTGGAATGTGAATTGGAACGAAATCGCCAATAGATAAGACCATTTTACAATTTGGGCCCAAGTTAGAAGCAGAGCCTAAGGTGTAAATTGTCGATAGTCCATATCTCGGAAACTATAAGAGATAATGCAATTTGGCAACCGGCAATGTAATTAGCATGCCGAATATTACTTGGAAAGTGAATTGGAACGAAATCGCCAATAGATAAGACCATATTACAATTTGGGCCCAAGTTAGAAGCAGAGACTAAGGTGTAAATTATCGATAGTCCATATCTCGGAAACTATAAGAGATAATGCAATTTGGCAACCGGCAATGTAATTAGCATGCCGAATATTACTTGGAATGTGAATTGGAACGAAATCGCCAATAGATAAGACCATTTTACAATTTGGGCCCAAGTTAGAAGCAGAGCCTAAGGTGTAAATTATCGATAGTCCATATCTCGGAAACTATAAGATATAATGCAATTTGGCAACCGGCAATGTAATTAGCATGCCGAATATTACTTGGAATGTGAATTGGAACGAAATCGCCAATAGGTAAGACCATTTTACAATTTGGGCCCAAGTTAGAAGCAGAGCCTAAGGTGTAAATTATCGATAGTCCATATCTCGGAAACTATAAGAGATAATTCAATTTGGCAACCGGCAATGTAATTAGCATGCCGAATATTACTTGGAATGTGAATTGGAACGAAATCGCCAATAGATAAGACCATTTTACAATTTGGGCCCAAGTTAGAAGCAGAGCCTAAGGTGTAAATTATCGATAGTCCATATCTCGGAAACTAAAAGAGATAATGCAATTTGGCAACCGGCAATGTAATTAGCATGCCGAATATTACTTGGAATGTGAATTTGAACGAAATCGCCAATAGATAAGACCATTTTACAATTTGGGCCCAAGTTAGAAGCAGAGCCTAAGGTGTAAATTATCGATAGTCCATATCTCGGAAACTATAAGAGATAATGCAATTTGGCAACCGGCAATGTAATTAGCATGCCGAATATTACTTGGAATGTGAATTGGAACGAAATCGCCAATAGATAAGACCATTTTACAATTTGGGCCCAAGTTAGAAGCAGAGCCTAAGGTGTAAATTATCGATAGTCCATATCTCGGAAACTATAAGAGATAATGCAATTTGGCAACCGGCAATGTAATTAGCATGCCGAATACCACTTGGAATATGAATTGGAACGAAATCGCCAATAGATAAGACCATTTTACAATTTGGGCCCAAGTTAGAAGCAGAGCCTAAGGTGTAAATTATCGATGGTCCATATCTCGGAAACTATAAGAGATAATTCAATTTGGCAACTGGCAATGTAATTAGCATGCCGAATATTACTTGGAATGTGAATTGGAACGAAATCGAAAATAGATAAGTCCATTTTACAATTTGGGCCCAAGTTAGAAGCAGAGCCTAAGGTGTAAATTATCGATAGTCCATATCTCGGAAACTATAAGAGATAATGCATTTTGGCAACCGGCAATGTAATTAGCATGCCGAATATTACTTGGAATGTGAATTGGAACGAAATCGCCAATAGATAAGACGATTTTACAATTTGGGCCCAAGTTAGAAGCAGAGCCTAAGGTGTAAATTACCGATAGTTCATATCTCGGAAACTATAAGAGATAATGCAATTTGGCAACCGGCAATGTAATTAGCATGCCGAATATTACTTGGAATGTGAATTGGAACGAAATCGCCAATAGATAAGACCATTTTACAATTTGGGCCCAAGTTAGAAGCAGAGCCTAAGGTGTAAATTATCGATAGTCCATATCTCGGAAACTATAAGAGATAATGCAATTTGGCAACCGGCAATGTAATTAGCATGCCGAATATTACTTGGAATGTGAATTGGAACGAAATCGCCAATAGATAAGACGATTTTACAATTTGGGCCCAAGTTAGAAGCAGAGCCTAAGGTGTAAATTGTCGATAGTCCATATCTCGGAAACTATAAGAGATAATGCAATTTGGCAACCGGCAATGTAATTAGCATGCCGAATATTACTTGGAAAGTGAATTGGAACGAAATCGCCAATAGATAAGACCATATTACAATTTGGGCCCAAGTTAGAAGCAGAGACTAAGGTGTAAATTATCGATAGTCCATATCTCGGAAACTATAAGAGATAATGCAATTTGGCAACCGGCAATGTAATTAGCATGCCGAATATTACTTGGAATGTGAATTGGAACGAAATCGCCAATAGATAAGACCATTTTACAATTTGGGCCCAAGTTAGAAGCAGAGCCTAAGGTGTAAATTATCGATAGTCCATATCTCGGAAACTATAAGATATAATGCAATTTGGCAACCGGCAATGTAATTAGCATGCCGAATATTACTTGGAATGTGAATTGGAACGAAATCGCCAATAGGTAAGACCATTTTACAATTTGGGCCCAAGTTAGAAGCAGAGCCTAAGGTGTAAATTATCGATAGTCCATATCTCGGAAACTATAAGAGATAATTCAATTTGGCAACCGGCAATGTAATTAGCATGCCGAATATTACTTGGAATGTGAATTGGAACGAAATCGCCAATAGATAAGACCATTTTACAATTTGGGCCCAAGTTAGAAGCAGAGCCTAAGGTGTAAATTATCGATAGTCCATATCTCGGAAACTAAAAGAGATAATGCAATTTGGCAACCGGCAATGTAATTAGCATGCCGAATATTACTTGGAATGTGAATTTGAACGAAATCGCCAATAGATAAGACCATTTTACAATTTGGGCCCAAGTTAGAAGCAGAGCCTAAGGTGTAAATTATCGATAGTCCATATCTCGGAAACTATAAGAGATAATGCAATTTGGCAACCGGCAATGTAATTAGCATGCCGAATATTACTTGGAATGTGAATTGGAACGAAATCGCCAATAGATAAGACCATTTTACAATTTGGGCCCAAGTTAGAAGCAGAGCCTAAGGTGTAAATTATCGATAGTCCATATCTCGGAAACTATAAGAGATAATGCAATTTGGCAACCGGCAATGTAATTAGCATGCCGAATACCACTTGGAATATGAATTGGAACGAAATCGCCAATAGATAAGACCATTTTACAATTTGGGCCCAAGTTAGAAGCAGAGCCTAAGGTGTAAATTATCGATGGTCCATATCTCGGAAACTATAAGAGATAATTCAATTTGGCAACTGGCAATGTAATTAGCATGCCGAATATTACTTGGAATGTGAATTGGAACTAAATCGAAAATAGATAAGTCCATTTTACAATTTGGGCCCAAGTTAGAAGCAGAGCCTAAGGTGTAAATTATCGATAGTCCATATCTCGGAAACTATAAGAGATAATGCATTTTGGCAACCGGCAATGTAATTAGCATGCCGAATATTACTTGGAATGTGAATTGGAACGAAATCGCCAATAGATAAGACGATTTTACAATTTGGGCCCAAGTTAGAAGCAGAGCCTAAGGTGTAAATTACCGATAGTTCATATCTCGGAAACTATAAGAGATAATGCAATTTGGCAACCGGCAATGTAATTAGCATGCCGAATATTACTTGGAATGTGAATTGGAACGAAATCGCCAATAGATAAGACCATTTTACAATTTGGGCCCAAGTTAGAAGCAGAGCCTAAGGTGTAAATTATCGATAGTCCATATCTCGGAAACTATAAGAGATAATGCAATTTGGCAACCGGCAATGTAATTAGCATGCCGAATATTACTTGGAATGTGAATTGGAACGAAATCGCCAATAGATAAGACGATTTTACAATTTGGGCCCAAGTTAGAAGCAGAGCCTAAGGTGTAAATTACCGATAGTCCATATCTCGGAAACTATAAGAGATAATGCAATTTGGCAACCGGCAATGTAATTAGCATGCCGAATATTACTTGGAATGTGAATTGGAACGAAATCGCCAATAGATAAGACCATTTTACAATTTGGGCCCAAGTTAGAAGCAGAGCCTAAGGTGTAAATTATCGATAGTCCATATCTCGGAAACTATAAGAGATAATGCAATTTGGCAACCGGCAATGTTATTAGCATGCCGAATATTACTTGGAATGTGAATTGGAATGAAATCGCCAATAGATAAGACCATTTTACAATTTGGGCCCAAGTTATAAGCAGAGCCTAAGGTGTAAATTATCCATAGTCCATATCTCGGAAACTATAAGAGATAATGCAATTTGGCAACTGGCAATGTAATTAGCATGCCGAATATTACTTGGAATGTGAATTGGGACGAAATCGCCAATAGATAAGACCATTTTACAATTTGGGCCCAAGTTAGAAGCAGAGCCTAAGGTGTAAATTATCGATAGTCCATATCTCGGAAACTATAAGAGATAATGCAATTTGGCAACCGGCAATGTAATTAGCATGCCGAATATTACTTGGAATGTGAATTGGAATGATATCGCCAATAGATAAGACCATTTTACAATTTGGGCCCAAGTTAGAAGCAGAGCCTAAGGTGTAAATTATCCATAGTCCATATCTCGAAAACTATAAGAGATAATGCAATTTGGCAACTGGCAATGTAATTAGCATGCCGAATATTACTTGGAATGTGAATTGGGACGAAATCGCCAATAGATAAGACCATTTTACAATTTGGGCCCAAGTTAGAAGCAGAGCCTAAGGTGTAAATTATCGATAGTCCATATCTCGGAAACTATAAGAGATAATGCAATTTGGCAACCGGCAATGTAATTAGCATGCCGAATACTACTTGGAATGTGAATTGGAACGAAATCGCCAATAGATAAGACCATTTTACAGTTTGGGCCCAAGTTAGAAGCAGAGCCTAAGGTTAAAAATAATCGATAGTCCATATCTCGGAAACTATAAGAGATAATGCAATTTGGGAACCGGCAATGTAATTAGCATGCCGAATATTACTTGGAATGTGAATTGGAACGAAATCGCCAATAGATAAGACCATTTTACAATTTGGGCCCAAGTTAGAAGCAGAGCCTAAGGTGTAAATTATCGATAGTCCACATCTCGGAAACTATAGGAGATAATTCAATTTGGCAACCGGCATTGTAATTAGCATGCCGAATATTACTTGGAATGTGAATTGGAACGAAATCGCCAATAGATAAGACCATTTTACAATTTGGGCCCAAGTTAGAAGCAGAGCCTAAGGTGTAAATTATCGATAGTCCATATCTCAGAAACTATAAGAGATAATGCAATTTGGCAACCGGCAATGTAATTAGCATGCCGAATATTACTTGGAATGTGAATTGGAACGAAATCGCCAATAGATAAGACCATTTTACAATTTGGGCCCAAGTTAGAAGCAGAGCCTAAGGTGTAAATTATCGATAGTCCATATCTCGGAAACTATAAGAGATAATGCAACTTGGCCACCGGCAATGTAATTAGCATGCCGAATATTACTTGGAATGTGAATTGGAACGAAATCGCCAATAGGTAAGACCATTTTACAATTTGGGCCCAAGTTAGAAGCAGAGCCTAAGGTGTAAATTATCGATAGTCCATATCTCGGAAACTATAGGAGATAATTCAATTTGGCAACCGGCAATGTAATTAGCACGCCGAATATTACTTGGAATGTGAATTGGAATGAAATCGCCAATAGATAAGACCATTTTACAATTTGGGCCCAAGTTAGAAGCAGATCCTAAGGTGTAAATTATCGATAGTCCATATCTCGGAAACTATAAGAGATAATGCAATTTGGCAACCGGCAATGTAATTAGCATGCCGAATATTACTTGGAATGTAATTGGAACGAAATCGCCAATAGATAAGACCATTTTACAATTTGGGCCCAAGTTAGAAGCAGAGCCTAAGGTGTAAATTATCGATAGTCCATATCTCGGAAACTATAAGAGATAATTCAATTTGGCAACCGGCAATGTAATTAGCATGCCGAATATTACTTGGAATGTGAATTGGAACGAAATAGCCAATAGATAAGACCATTTTACAATTTGGGCCCAAGTTAGAAGCAGAGCCTAAGGTGTAAATTATCGATAGTCCATATCTCGGAAACTAAAAGAGATAATGCAATTTGGCAACCGGCAATGTAATTAGCATGCCGAATATTACTTGGAATGTGAATTGGAACGAAATCGCCAATAGATAAGACCATTTTACAATTTGGGCCCAAGTTAGAAGCAGAGAAAAGGTGTAAATTATCGATAGTCCATATCTCGGAAACTATAAGAGATAATGCAATTTGGCAACCGGCAATGTAATTAGCATGCCGAATATTACTTGGAATGTGAATTGGAACGAAATCGCCAATAGATAAGACCATTTTACAATTTGGGCCCAAGTTAGAAGCAGAGAAAAGGTGTAAATTATCGATAGTCCATATCTCGGAAACTATAAGAGATAATGCAATTTGGCAACCGGCAATGTAATTAGCATGCCGAATATTACTTGGAATGTGAATTGGAACGAAATCGCCAATAGATAAGACCATTTTACAATTTGGGCCCAAGTTAGAAGCAGAGCCTAAGGTGTAAATTATCGATAGTCCATATCTCGGAAACTATAAGAGATAATGCAATTTGGCAACCGGCAATGTAATTAGCATGCCGAATACCACTTGGAATATGAATTGGAACGAAATCGCCAATAGATAAGACCATTTTACAATTTGGGCCCAAGTTAGAAGCAGAGCCTAAGGTGTAAATTATCGATGGTCCATATCTCGGAAACTATAAGAGATAATTCAATTTGGCAACTGGCAATGTAATTAGCATGCCGAATATTACTTGGAATGTGAATTGGAACGAAATCGCCAATAGATAAGACCATTTTACAATTTGGGCCCAAGTTAGAAGCAGAGCCTAAGGTGTAAATTATCGATAGTCCATATCTCGGAAACTATAAGAGATAATGCAATTTGGCAACCGGCAATGTAATTAGCATGCCGAATATTACTTGGAATGTGAATTGGAATGATATCGCCAATAGATAAGACCATTTTACAATTTGGGCCCAAGTTAGAAGCAGAGCCTAAGGTGTAAATTATCCATAGTCCATATCTCGAAAACTATAAGAGATAATGCAATTTGGCAACTGGCAATGTAATTAGCATGCCGAATATTACTTGGAATGTGAATTGGGACGAAATCGCCAATAGATAAGACCATTTTACAATTTGGGCCCAAGTTAGAAGCAGAGCCTAAGGTGTAAATTATCGATAGTCCATATCTCGGAAACTATAAGAGATAATGCAATTTGGCAACCGGCAATGTAATTAGCATGCCGAATACTACTTGGAATGTGAATTGGAACGAAATCGCCAATAGATAAGACCATTTTACAGTTTGGGCCCAAGTTAGAAGCAGAGCCTAAGGTTAAAAATAATCGATAGTCCATATCTCGGAAACTATAAGAGATAATGCAATTTGGGAACCGGCAATGTAATTAGCATGCCGAATATTACTTGGAATGTGAATTGGAACGAAATCGCCAATAGATAAGACCATTTTACAATTTGGGCCCAAGTTAGAAGCAGAGCCTAAGGTGTAAATTATCGATAGTCCATATTTCGGAAACTATAAGAGATAATGCAACTTGGCCACCGGCAATGTAATTAGCATGCCGAATATTACTTGGAATGTGAATTGGAACGAAATCGCCAATAGGTAAGACCATTTTACAATTTGGGCCCAAGTTAGAAGCAGAGCCTATGGTGTAAATTATCGATAGTCCACATCTCGGAAACTATAGGAGATAATTCAATTTGGCAACCGGCATTGTAATTAGCATGCCGAATATTACTTGGAATGTGAATTGGAACGAAATCGCCAATAGATAAGACCATTTTACAATTTGGGCCCAAGTTAGAAGCAGAGCCTAAGGTGTAAATTATCGATAGTCCATATCTCAGAAACTATAAGAGATAATGCAATTTGGCAACCGGCAATGTAATTAGCATGCCGAATATTACTTGGAATGTAATTGGAACGAAATCGCCAATAGATAAGACCATTTTACAATTTGGGCCCAAGTTAGAAGCAGAGCCTAAGGTGTAAATTATCGATAGTCCATATCTCGGAAACTATAAGAGATAATTCAATTTGGCAACCGGCAATGTAATTAGCATGCCGAATATTACTTGGAATGTGAATTGGAACGAAATAGCCAATAGATAAGACCATTTTACAATTTGGGCCCAAGTTAGAAGCAGAGCCTAAGGTGTAAATTATCGATAGTCCATATCTCGGAAACTAAAAGAGATAATGCAATTTGGCAACCGGCAATGTAATTAGCATGCCGAATATTACTTGGAATGTGAATTGGAACGAAATCGCCAATAGATAAGACCATTTTACAATTTGGGCCCAAGTTAGAAGCAGAGAAAAGGTGTAAATTATCGATAGTCCATATCTCGGAAACTATAAGAGATAATGCAATTTGGCAACCGGCAATGTAATTAGCATGCCGAATATTACTTGGAATGTGAATTGGAACGAAATCGCCAATAGATAAGACCATTTTACAATTTGGGCCCAAGTTAGAAGCAGAGCCTAAGGTGTAAATTATCGATAGTCCATATCTCGGAAACTATAAGAGATAATGCAATTTGGCAACCGGCAATGTAATTAGCATGCCGAATACCACTTGGAATATGAATTGGAACGAAATCGCCAATAGATAAGACCATTTTACAATTTGGGCCCAAGTTAGAAGCAGAGCCTAAGGTGTAAATTATCGATGGTCCATATCTCGGAAACTATAAGAGATAATTCAATTTGGCAACTGGCAATGTAATTAGCATGCCGAATATTACTTGGAATGTGAATTGGAACGAAATCGCCAATAGATAAGACCATTTTACAATTTGGGCCCAAGTTAGAAGCAGAGCCTAAGGTGTAAATTATCGATAGTCCATATCTCGGAAACTATAAGAGATAATGCAATTTGGCAACCGGCAATGTAATTAGCATGCCGAATATTACTTGGAATGTGAATTGGAACGAAATCGCCAATAGATAAGACGATTTTACAATTTGGGCCCAAGTTAGAAGCAGAGCCTAAGGTGTAAATTACCGATAGTTCATATCTCGGAAACTATAAGAGATAATGCAATTTGGCAACCGGCAATGTAATTAGCATGCCGAATATTACTTGGAATGTGAATTGGAACGAAATCGCCAATAGATAAGACCATTTTACAATTTGGGCCCAAGTTAGAAGCAGAGCCTAAGGTGTAAATTATCGATAGTCCATATCTCGGAAACTATAAGAGATAATGCAATTTGGCAACCGGCAATGTAATTAGCATGCCGAGTATTACTTGGAATGTGAATTGGAACGAAATCGCCAATAGATAAGACTATTTTACAATTTGGGCCCAAGTTAGAAGCAGAGCCTAAGGTGTAAATTACCGATAGTCCATATCTCGGAAACTATAAGAAATAATGCAATTTGGCAACCGGCAATGTAATTAGCATGCCGAATATTACTTGGAATGTGAATTGGAACGAAATCGCCAATAGATAAGACCATTTTACAATTTGGGCCCAAGTTAGAAGCAGAGCCTAAGATGTAAATTATCGATAGTCCATATCTCGGAAACTATAAGAGATAATGCAATTTGGCAACCGGCAATGTTATTAGCATGCCGAATATTACTTGGAATGTGAATTGGAATGAAATCGCCAATAGATAAGACCATTTTACAATTTGGGCCCAAGTTAGAAGCAGAGCCTAAGGTGTAAATTATCCATAGTCCATATCTCGGAAACTATAAGAGATAATGCAATTTGGCAACTGGCAATGTAATTAGCATGCCGAATATTACTTGGAATGTGAATTGGGACGAAATCGCCAATAGATAAGACCATTTTACAATTTGGGTCCAAGTTAGAAGCAGAGCCTAAGGTGTAAATTATCGATAGTCCATATCTCGGAAACTATAAGGGATAATGCAATTTGGCAACCGGCAATGTAATTAGCATGCCGAATATTACTTGGAATGTGAATTGGAATGAAATCGCCAATAGATAAGACCATTTTACAATTTGGGCCCAAGTTAGAAGCAGAGCCTAAGGTGTAAATTATCCATAGTCCATATCTCGAAAACTATAAGAGATAATGCAATTTGGCAACCGGCAATGTAATTAGCATGCCGAATATTACTTGGAATGTGAATTGGAATGAAATCGCCAATAGATAAGACCATTTTACAATTTGGGCCCAAGTTAGAAGCAGAGCCTAAGGTGTAAATTATCCATAGTCCATATCTCGGAAACTATAAGAGATAATGCAATTTGGCAACTGGCAATGTAATTAGCATGACGAATATTACTTGGAATGTGAATTGGGACGAAATCGCCTATAGATAAGACCATTTTACAATTTGGGCCCAAGTTAGAAGCAGAGCCTAAGGTGTAAATTATCGATAGTCCATATCTCGGAAACTATAAGAGATAATGCAATTTGGCAACCGGCAATGTAATTAGCATGCCGAATACTACTTGGAATGTGAATTGGAACGAAATCGCCAATAGATAAGACCATTTTACAGTTTGGGCCCAAGTTAGAAGCAGAGCCTAAGGTTAAAAATAATCGATAGTCCATATCTCGGAAACTATAAGAGATAATGCAATTTGGGAACCCGCAATGTAATTAGCATGCCGAATATTACTTGGAATGTGAATTGGAACGAAATCGCCAATAGAGAAGACCATTTTACAATTTGGGCCCAAGTTAGAAGCAGAGCCTAAGGTGTAAATTATCGATAGTCCATATCTCGGAAACTATAAGAGATAATGCAATTTGGCAACCGGCAATGTAATTAGCATGCCGAATATTACTTGGAATGTGAATTGGAACGAAATCGCCAATAGATAAGGCCATTTTACAATTTGGGCCCAAGTTAGAAGCAGAGCCTAAGGTGTAAATTATCGATAGTCCATATCTCGGAAACTATAAGAGATAATGCAATTTGGCAAACGGCAATGTAATTAGCATGCCGAATATTACTTGGAATGTGAATTGGAACGAAATCGCCAATAGATAAGACCATTTTACAATTTGGGCCCAAGTTAGAAGCAGAGCCTAAGGTGTAAATTATCCATAGTCCATATCTCGGAAACTATAAGATATAATGCAATTTGGCAACCGGCAATGTAATTAGCATGCCGAATATTACTTGGAATGTGAATTGGAACGAAATCGCCAATAGATAAGACCATTTTACAATTTGGGCCCAAGTTAGAAAGCAGAGCCTAAGGTGTAAATTATTGATAGTCCATATCTCGGAAACTATAAGAGATAATGCAATTTCGCAACCGGCAATGTAACTAACATGCCGAATATTACTTGGAGTGTGAATTGGAACGAAATCGCCAATAGATAAGGCCATTTTACAATTTGGGCCCAAGTTAGAAGCAGAGCCTAAGGTGTAAATTATCGATAGTCCGTATCTCGGAAACTATAAGAGATAATGCAATTTGGCAACCGGCAATGTAATTAGCATGCCGAATATTACTTGGAATGTGAATTGGAAGGAAATCGCCAATAGATAAGACCATTTTATAATTTGGGCCCAAGTTAGAAGCAGAGCCTAAGGTGTAAATTATCGATAGTCCATATCTCGGAAACTATAAGAGATAATGCAATTTGGCAACCGGCAATGTAATTAGCATGCCGAATATTACTTGGAATGTGAATTGGAACGAAATCGCCAATAGATAAGACCATTTTACAACTTGGGCCCAAGTTAGAAGCAGAGCCTAAGGTGTAAATTATCGATAGTCCATATCTCGGAAACTATAAGAGATAATGCAATTTGGCAACCGGCAATGTAATTAGCATGCCGAATATTACTTGGAATGTGAATTGGAACGAAATCGCCAATAGATAAGACCATTTTACAATTTGGGCCCAAGTTAGAAGCAGAGCCTAAGGTGTAAATTGTCGATAGTCCATATCTCGGAAACTATAAGAGATAATGCAATTTGGCAACCGGCAATGTAATTAGCATGCCGAATATTACTTGGAAAGTGAATTGGAACGAAATCGCCAATAGATAAGACCATATTACAATTTGGGCCCAAGTTAGAAGCAGAGACTAAGGTGTAAATTATCGATAGTCCATATCTCGGAAACTATAAGAGATAATGCAATTTGGCAACCGGCAATGTAATTAGCATGCCGAATATTACTTGGAATGTGAATTGGAACGAAATCGCCAATAGATAAGACCATTTTACAATTTGGGCCCAAGTTAGAAGCAGAGCCTAAGGTGTAAATTATCGATAGTCCATATCTCGGAAACTATAAGATATAATGCAATTTGGCAACCGGCAATGTAATTAGCATGCCGAATATTACTTGGAATGTGAATTGGAACGAAATCGCCAATAGGTAAGACCATTTTACAATTTGGGCCCAAGTTAGAAGCAGAGCCTAAGGTGTAAATTATCGATAGTCCATATCTCGGAAACTATAAGAGATAATTCAATTTGGCAACCGGCAATGTAATTAGCATGCCGAATATTACTTGGAATGTGAATTGGAACGAAATCGCCAATAGATAAGACCATTTTACAATTTGGGCCCAAGTTAGAAGCAGAGCCTAAGGTGTAAATTATCGATAGTCCATATCTCGGAAACTAAAAGAGATAATGCAATTTGGCAACCGGCAATGTAATTAGCATGCCGAATATTACTTGGAATGTGAATTTGAACGAAATCGCCAATAGATAAGACCATTTTACAATTTGGGCCCAAGTTAGAAGCAGAGCCTAAGGTGTAAATTATCGATAGTCCATATCTCGGAAACTATAAGAGATAATGCAATTTGGCAACCGGCAATGTAATTAGCATGCCGAATATTACTTGGAATGTGAATTGGAACGAAATCGCCAATAGATAAGACCATTTTACAATTTGGGCCCAAGTTAGAAGCAGAGCCTAAGGTGTAAATTATCGATAGTCCATATCTCGGAAACTATAAAAGATAATGCAATTTGGCAACCGGCAATGTAATTAGCATGCCGAATACCACTTGGAATATGAATTGGAACGAAATCGCCAATAGATAAGACCATTTTACAATTTGGGCCCAAGTTAGAAGCAGAGCCTAAGGTGTAAATTATCGATGGTCCATATCTCGGAAACTATAAGAGATAATTCAATTTGGCAACTGGCAATGTAATTAGCATGCCGAATATTACTTGGAATGTGAATTGGAACGAAATCGAAAATAGATAAGTCCATTTTACAATTTGGGCCCAAGTTAGAAGCAGAGCCTAAGGTGTAAATTATCGATAGTCCATATCTCGGAAACTATAAGAGATAATGCAATTTGGCAACCGGCAATGTAATTAGCATGCCGAATATTACTTGGAATGTGAATTGGAACGAAATCGCCAATAGATAAGACGATTTTACAATTTGGGCCCAAGTTAGAAGCAGAGCCTAAGGTGTAAATTACCGATAGTTCATATCTCGGAAACTATAAGAGATAATGCAATTTGGCAACCGGCAATGTAATTAGCATGCCGAATATTACTTGGAATGTGAATTGGAACGAAATCGCCAATAGATAAGACCATTTTACAATTTGGGCCCAAGTTAGAAGCAGAGCCTAAGGTGTAAATTATCGATAGTCCATATCTCGGAAACTATAAGAGATAATGCAATTTGGCAACCGGCAATGTAATTAGCATGCCGAATATTACTTGGAATGTGAATTGGAACGAAATCGCCAATAGATAAGACGATTTTACAATTTGGGCCCAAGTTAGAAGCAGAGCCTAAGGTGTAAATTACCGATAGTCCATATCTCGGAAACTATAAGAGATAATGCAATTTGGCAACCGGCAATGTAATTAGCATGCCGAATATTACTTGGAATGTGAATTGGAACGAAATCGCCAATAGATAAAACCATTTTACAATTTGGGCCCAAGTTAGAAGCAGAGCCTAAGGTGTAAATTATCGATAGTCCATATCTCGGAAACTATAAGAGATAATGCAATTTGGCAACCGGCAATGTTATTAGCATGCCGAATATTACTTGGAATGTGAATTGGAATGAAATCGCCAATAGATAAGACCATTTTACAATTTGGGCCCAAGTTATAAGCAGAGCCTAAGGTGTAAATTATCCATAGTCCATATCTCGGAAACTATAAGAGATAATGCAATTTGGCAACTGGCAATGTAATTAGCATGCCGAATATTACTTGGAATGTGAATTGGGACGAAATCGCCAATAGATAAGACCATTTTACAATTTGGGCCCAAGTTAGAAGCAGAGCCTAAGGTGTAAATTATCGATAGTCCATATCTCGGAAACTATAAGAGATAATGCAATTTGGCAACCGGCAATGTAATTAGCATGCCGAATATTACTTGGAATGTGAATTGGAATGATATCGCCAATAGATAAGACCATTTTACAATTTGGGCCCAAGTTAGAAGCAGAGCCTAAGGTGTAAATTATCCATAGTCCATATCTCGAAAACTATAAGAGATAATGCAATTTGGCAACTGGCAATGTAATTAGCATGCCGAATATTACTTGGAATGTGAATTGGGACGAAATCGCCAATAGATAAGACCATTTTACAATTTGGGCCCAAGTTAGAAGCAGAGCCTAAGGTGTAAATTATCGATAGTCCATATCTCGGAAACTATAAGAGATAATGCAATTTGGCAACCGGCAATGTAATTAGCATGCCGAATACTACTTGGAATGTGAATTGGAACGAAATCGCCAATAGATAAGACCATTTTACAGTTTGGGCCCAAGTTAGAAGCAGAGCCTAAGGTTAAAAATAATCGATAGTCCATATCTCGGAAACTATAAGAGATAATGCAATTTGGGAACCGGCAATGTAATTAGCATGCCGAATATTACTTGGAATGTGAATTGGAACGAAATCGCCAATAGATAAGACCATTTTACAATTTGGGCCCAAGTTAGAAGCAGAGCCTAAGGTGTAAATTATCGATAGTCCATATTTCGGAAACTATAAGAGATAATGCAACTTGGCCACCGGCAATGTAATTAGCATGCCGAATATTACTTGGAATGTGAATTGGAACGAAATCGCCAATAGGTAAGACCATTTTACAATTTGGGCCCAAGTTAGAAGCAGAGCCTATGGTGTAAATTATCGATAGTCCACATCTCGGAAACTATAGGAGATAATTCAATTTGGCAACCGGCAATGTAATTAGCATGCCGAATATTACTTGGAATGTGAATTGGAACGAAATCGCCAATAGATAAGACCATTTTACAATTTGGGCCCAAGTTAGAAGCAGAGCCTAAGGTGTAAATTATCGATAGTCCATATCTCAGAAACTATAAGAGATAATGCAATTTGGCAACCGGCAATGTAATTAGCATGCCGAATATTACTTGGAATGTGAATTGGAACGAAATCGCCAATAGATAAGACCATTTTACAATTTGGGCCCAAGTTAGAAGCAGAGCCTAAGGTGTAAATTATCGATAGTCCATATCTCGGAAACTATAAGAGATAATGCAACTTGGCCACCGGCAATGTAATTAGCATGCCGAATATTACTTGGAATGTGAATTGGAACGAAATCGCCAATAGGTAAGACCATTTTACAATTTGGGCCCAAGTTAGAAGCAGAGCCTAAGGTGTAAATTATCGATAGTCCATATCTCGGAAACTATAGGAGATAATTCAATTTGGCAACCGGCAATGTAATTAGCACGCCGAATATTACTTGGAATGTGAATTGGAACGAAATCGCCAATAGATAAGACCATTTTACAATTTGGGCCCAAGTTAGAAGCAGATCCTAAGGTGTAAATTATCGATAGTCCATATCTCGGAAACTATAAGAGATAATGCAATTTGGCAACCGGCAATGTAATTAGCATGCCGAATATTACTTGGAATGTAATTGGAACGAAATCGCCAATAGATAAGACCATTTTACAATTTGGGCCCAAGTTAGAAGCAGAGCCTAAGGTGTAAATTATCGATAGTCCATATCTCGGAAACTATAAGAGATAATTCAATTTGGCAACCGGCAATGTAATTAGCATGCCGAATATTACTTGGAATGTGAATTGGAACGAAATAGCCAATAGATAAGACCATTTTACAATTTGGGCCCAAGTTAGAAGCAGAGCCTAAGGTGTAAATTATCGATAGTCCATATCTCGGAAACTAAAAGAGATAATGCAATTTGGCAACCGGCAATGTAATTAGCATGCCGAATATTACTTGGAATGTGAATTGGAACGAAATCGCCAATAGATAAGACCATTTTACAATTTGGGCCCAAGTTAGAAGCAGAGAAAAGGTGTAAATTATCGATAGTCCATATCTCGGAAACTATAAGAGATAATGCAATTTGGCAACCGGCAATGTAATTAGCATGCCGAATATTACTTGGAATGTGAATTGGAACGAAATCGCCAATAGATAAGACCATTTTACAATTTGGGCCCAAGTTAGAAGCAGAGCCTAAGGTGTAAATTATCGATAGTCCATATCTCGGAAACTATAAGAGATAATGCAATTTGGCAACCGGCAATGTAATTAGCATGCCGAATACCACTTGGAATATGAATTGGAACGAAATCGCCAATAGATAAGACCATTTTACAATTTGGGCCCAAGTTAGAAGCAGAGCCTAAGGTGTAAATTATCGATGGTCCATATCTCGGAAACTATAAGAGATAATTCAATTTGGCAACTGGCAATGTAATTAGCATGCCGAATATTACTTGGAATGTGAATTGGAACGAAATCGCCAATAGATAAGACCATTTTACAATTTGGGCCCAAGTTAGAAGCAGAGCCTAAGGTGTAAATTATCGATAGTCCATATCTCGGAAACTATAAGAGATAATGCAATTTGGCAACCGGCAATGTAATTAGCATGCCGAATATTACTTGGAATGTGAATTGGAACGAAATCGCCAATAGATAAGACGATTTTACAATTTGGGCCCAAGTTAGAAGCAGAGCCTAAGGTGTAAATTACCGATAGTTCATATCTCGGAAACTATAAGAGATAATGCAATTTGGCAACCGGCAATGTAATTAGCATGCCGAATATTACTTGGAATGTGAATTGGAACGAAATCGCCAATAGATAAGACCATTTTACAATTTGGGCCCAAGTTAGAAGCAGAGCCTAAGGTGTAAATTATCGATAGTCCATATCTCGGAAACTATAAGAGATAATGCAATTTGGCAACCGGAAATGTAATTAGCATGCCGAATATTACTTGGAATGTGAATTGGAACGAAATCGCCAATAGATAAGACTATTTTACAATTTGGGCCCAAGTTAGAAGCAGAGCGTAAGGTGTAAATTACCGATAGTCCATATCTCGGAAACTATAAGAAATAATGCAATTTGGCAACCGGCAATGTAATTAGCATGCCGAATATTACTTGGAATGTGAATTGGAACGAAATCGCCAATAGATAAGACCATTTTACAATTTGGGCCCAAGTTAGAAGCAGAGCCTAAGATGTAAATTATCGATAGTCCATATCTCGGAAACTATAAGAGATAATGCAATTTGGCAACCGGCAATGTTATTAGCATGCCGAATATTACTTGGAATGTGAATTGGAATGAAATCGCCAATAGATAAGACCATTTTACAATTTGGGCCCAAGTTAGAAGCAGAGCCTAAGGTGTAAATTATCCATAGTCCATATCTCGGAAACTATAAGAGATAATGCAATTTGGCAACTGGCAATGTAATTAGCATGCCGAATATTACTTGGAATGTGAATTGGGACGAAATCGCCAATAGATAAGACCATTTTACAATTTGGGTCCAAGTTAGAAGCAGAGCCTAAGGTGTAAATTATCGATAGTCCATATCTCGGAAACTATAAGGGATAATGCAATTTGGCAACCGGCAATGTAATTAGCATGCCGAATATTACTTGGAATGTGAATTGGAATGAAATCGCCAATAGATAAGACCATTTTACAATTTGGGCCCAAGTTAGAAGCAGAGCCTAAGGTGTAAATTATCCATAGTCCATATCTCGAAAACTATAAGAGATAATGCAATTTGGCAACTGGCAATGTAATTAGCATGCCGAATATTACTTGGAATGTGAATTGGGACGAAATCGCCAATAGATAAGACCATTTTACAATTTGGGCCCAAGTTAGAAGCAGAGCCTAAGGTGTAAATTATCGATAGTCCATATCTCGGAAACTATAAGAGATAATGCAATTTGGCAACCGGCAATGTAATTAGCATGCCGAATACTACTTGGAATGTGAATTGGAACGAAATCGCCAATAGATAAGACCATTTTACAGTTTGGGCCCAAGTTAGAAGCAGAGCCTAAGGTTAAAAATAATCGATAGTCCATATCTCGGAAACTATAAGAGATAATGCAATTTGGGAACCGGCAATGTAATTAGCATGCCGAATATTACTTGGAATGTGAATTGGAACGAAATCGCCAATAGATAAGACCATTTTACAATTTGGGCCCAAGTTAGAAGCAGAGCCTAAGGTGTAAATTATCGATAGTCCATATTTCGGAAACTATAAGAGATAATGCAACTTGGCCACCGGCAATGTAATTAGCATGCCGAATATTACTTGGAATGTGAATTGGAACGAAATCGCCAATAGGTAAGACCATTTTACAATTTGGGCCCAAGTTAGAAGCAGAGCCTATGGTGTAAATTATCGATAGTCCATATCTCGGAAACTATAGGAGATAATTCAATTTGGCAACCGGCAATGTAATTAGCATGCCGAATATTACTTGGAATGTGAATTGGAACGAAATCGCCAATAGATAAGACCATTTTACAATTTGGGCCCAAGTTAGAAGCAGAGCCTAAGGTGTAAATTATCGATAGTCCATATCTCGGAAACTATAAGAGATAATGCAATTTGGCAACCGGCAATGTAATTAGCATGCCGAATATTACTTGGAATGTGAATTGGAACGAAATCGCCAATAGATAAGACCATTTTACAATTTGGGCCCAAGTTAGAAGCAGAGCCTAAGGTGTAAATTATCGATAGTCCATATCTCGGAAACTATAAGAGATAATGCAACTTGGCCACCGACAATGTAATTAGCATGCCGAATATTACTTGGAATGTGAATTGGAACGAAATCGCCAATAGGTAAGACCATTTTACAATTTGGGCCCAAGTTAGAAGCAGAGCCTAAGGTGTAAATTATCGATAGTCCATATCTCGGAAACTATAGGAGATAATTCAATTCGGCAACCGGCAATGTAATTAGCATGCCGAATATTACTTGGAATGTGAATTGGAACGAAATCGCCAATAGATAAGACCATTTTACAATTTGGGCCCAAGTTAGAAGCAGATCCTAAGGTGTAAATTATCGATAGTCCATATCTCGGAAACTATAAGAGATAATGCAATTTGGCAACCGGCAATGTAATTAGCATGCCGAATATTACTTGGAATGTGAATTGGAACGAAATAGCCAATAGATAAGACCATTTTACAATTTGGGCCCAAGTTAGAAGCAGAGCCTAAGGTGTAAATTATCGAGAGTCCATATCTCGGAAACTATAAAAGATAATGCAATTTGGCAACCGGCAATGTAATTAGCATGCCGAATATTACTTGGAATGTGAATTGGAACGAAATCGCCAATAGATAAGACCATTTTACAATTTGGGCCCAAGTTAGAAGCAGAGCCTAAGGTGTAAATTATCCATAGTCCATATCTCGGAAACTATAAGAGATAATGCAATTTGGCAACTGGCAATGTAATTAGCATGCCGAATATTACTTGGAATGTGAATTGGAACGAAATCGCCAATAGATAAGACGATTTTACAATTTGGGCCCAAGTTAGAAGCAGAGCCTAAGGTGTAAATTACCGATAGTCCATATTTCGGAAACTATAAGAGATAATGCAATTTGGCAACCGGCAATGTAATTAGCATGCCGAATATTACTTGGAATGTGAATTGGAACGAAATCGCCAATAGATAAGACCATTTTACAATTTGGGCCCAAGTTAGAAGCAGAGCCTAAGGTGTAAATTATCGATAGTCCATATCTCGGAAACTATAAGAGATAATGCAATTTGGCAACCGGCAATGTAATTAGCATGCCGAATATTACTTGGAATGTGAATTGGAATGAAATCGCCAATAGATAAGACCATTTTACAATTTGGGCCCAAGTTAGAAGCAGAGCCTAAGGTGTAAATTATCCATAGTCCATATCTCGGAAACTATAAGAGATAATGCAATTTGGCAACTGGCAATGTAATTAGCATGACGAATATTACTTTTAATGTGAATTGGGACGAAATCGCCAATAGATAAGACCATTTTACAATTTGGGCCCAAGTTAGAAGCAGAGCCTAAGGTGTAAATTATCGATAGTCCATATCTCGGAAACTATAAGAGATAATGCAATTTGGCAACCGGCAATGTAATTAGCATGCCGAATACTACTTGGAATGTGAATTGGAACGAAATCGCCAATAGATAAGACCATTTTACAGTTTGTGCCCAAGTTAGAAGCAGAGCCTAAGGTTAAAAATAATCGATAGTCCATATCTCGGAAACTATAAGAGATAATGCAATTTGGGAACCCGCAATGTAATTAGCATGCCGAATATTACTTGGAATGTGAATTGGAACGAAATCGCCAATAGAGAAGACCATTTTACAATTTGGGCCCAAGTTAGAAGCAGAGCCTAAGGTGTAAATTATCGATAGTCCATATCTCGGAAACTATAAGAGATAATGCAATTTGGCAACCGGCAATGTAATTAGCATGCCGAATATTACTTGGAATGTGAATTGGAACGAAATCGCCAATAGATAAGACCATTTTACAATTTGGGCCCAAGTTAGAAGCAGAGCCTAAGGTGTAAATTATCGATAGTCCATATCTCGGAAACTATAAGAGATAATGCAATTTGGCAACCGGCAATGTAATTAGCATGCCGAATATTACTTGGAATGTGAATTGGAACGAAATCGCCAATAGATAGACCATTTTACAATTTGGGCCCAAGTTAGAAGCAGAGCCTAAAGTGTAAATTATCCATAGTCCATATCTCGGAAACTATAAGATATAATGCAATTTGGCAACCGGCAATGTAATTAGCATGCCGAATATTACTTGGAATGTGAATTGGAACGAAATCGCCAATAGATAAGACCATTTTACAATTTGGGCCCAAGTTAGAAGCAGAGCCTAAGGTGTAAATTATTGATAGTCCATATCTCGGAAACTATAAGAGATAATGCAATTTCGCAACCGGCAATGTAATTAACATGCCGAATATTACTTGGAATGTGAATTGGAACGAAATCGCCAATAGATAAGACCATTTTACAACTTGAGCCCAAGTTAGAAGCAGAGCCTAAGGTGTAAATTATCGATAGTCCATATCTCGGAAACTATAAGAGATAATGCAATTTGGCAACCGGCAATGTAATTAGCATGCCGAATATTACTTGGAATGTGAATTGGAACGAAATCGCCAATAGATAAGACCATTTTACAACTTGGGCCCAAGTTAGAAGCAGAGCCTAAGGTGTAAATTATCGATAGTCCGTATCTCGGAAACTATAAGAGATAATGCAATTTGGCAACCGGCAATGTAATTAGCATGCCGAATATTACTTGGAATGTGAATTGGAACGAAATCGCCAATAGATAAGACCATTTTACAACTTGGGCCCAAGTTAGAAGCAGAGCCTAAGGTGTAAATTATCGATAGTCCATATCTCGGAAACTATAAGAGATAATGCAATTTGGCAACCGGCAATGTAATTAGCATGCCGAATATTACTTGGAATGTGAATTGGAACGAAATCGCCAATAGATAAGACCATATTACAATTTGGGCCCAAGTGAGAAGCAGAGCCTAAGGTGTAAACTGTCGATAGTCCATATCTCGGAAACTATAAGAGATAATGCAATTTGGCAACCGGCAATGTAATTAGCATGCCGAATATTATTTGGAAAGTGAATTGGAACGAAATCGCCAATAGATAAGACCATATTACAATTTGGGCCCAAGTTAGAAGCAGAGCCTAAGGTGTAAATTATCGATAGTCCATATCTCGGAAACTATAAGAGATAATGCAATTTGGCAACCGGCAATGTAATTAGCATGCCGAATATTACTTGGAATGTGAATTGGAACGAAATCGCCAATAGATAAGACCATTTTACAATTTGGGCCCAAGTTAGAAGCAGAGCCTAAGGTGTAAATTATCGATAGTCCATATCTCGGAAACTATTAGTTATAATGCAATTTGGCAACCGGCAATGTAATTAGCATGCCGAATATTACTTGGAATGTGAATTGAAACGAAATCGCCAATAGGTAAGACCATTTTACAATTTGGGCCCAAGTTAGAAGCAGAGCCTAATGTGTAAATTATCGATAGTCCATATCTCGGAAACTATAAGAGATAATTCAATTTGGAAACCGGCAATGTAATTAGCATGCCGAATATTACTTGGAATGTGAATTGGAACGAAATCGCCAATAGATAAGACCATTTTACAATTTGGGCCCAAGTTAGAAGCAGAGCCTAAGGTGTAAATTATCGATAGTCCATATCTCGGAAACTATAAGAGATAATTCAATTTGGCAACCGGCAATGTAATTAGCATGCCGAATATTACTTGGAATGTGAATTGGAACGAAATCGCCAATAGATAAGACCATTTTACAATTTGGGCCCAAGTTAGAAGCAGAGCCTAAGGTGTAAATTATCGATAGTCCATATCTCGGAAACTAAAAGAGATAATGCAATTTGGCAACCGGCAATGTAATTAGCATGCCGAATATTACTTGGAATGTGAATTGGAACGAAATCGCCAATAGATAAGACCATTTTACAATTTGGGCCCAAGTTAGAAGCAGAGCCTAAGGTGTAAATTATCGATAGTCCATATCTCGGAAACTATAAGAGATAATGCAGTTTCGCAACCGGCAATGTAATTAGCATGCCGAATATTACTTGGAATGTGAATTGGGACGAAATCGCCAATAGATAAGACCATTTTACAATTTGGGCCCAAGTTAGAAGCAGAGCCTAAGGTGTAAATTATCGATAGTCCATATCTCGGAAACTATAAGAGATAATGCAATTTGGCAACCGGCAATGTAATTAGCATGCCGAATACCACTTGGAATGTGAATTGGAACGAAATCGCCAATAGAGAAGACCATTTTACAATTTGGGCCCAAGTTAGAGGCAGAGCTAAGGTGTAAATTATCGATAGTCCATATCTCGGAAACTATAAGAGATAATGCAATTTGGCAACCGGCAATGTAATTAGCATGCCGAATATTACTTGGAATGTGAATTGGAACGAAATCGCCAATAGATAAGACCATTTTACAATTTGGGCCCAAGTTAGAAGCAGAGCCTAAGGTGTAAATTATCGATAGTCCATATCTCGGAAACTATAAGAGATAATGCAATTTGGCAACCGGCAATGTAATTAGCATGCCGAATATTACTTGGAATGTGAATTGGAACGAAATCGCCAATAGATAAGACCATTTTACAATTTGGGCCCAAGTTAGAAGCAGAGCCTAAGGTGTAAATTATCCATAGTCCATATCTCGGAAACTATAAGATATAATGCAATTTGGCAACCGGCAATGTAATTAGCATGCCGAATATTACTTGGAATGTGAATTGGAACGAAATCGCCAATAGATAAGACCATTTTACAATTTGGGCCCAAGTTAGAAGCAGAGCCTAAGGTGTAAATTATTGATAGTCCATATCTCGGAAACTATAAGAGATAATGCAATTTCGCAACCGGCAATGTAATTAACATGCCGAATATTACTTGGAATGTGAATTGGAACGAAATCGCCAATAGATAAGACCATTTTACAACTTGGGCCCAAGTTAGAAGCAGAGCCTAAGGTGTAAATTATCCATAGTCCATATCTCGGAAACTATAAGATATAATGCAATTTGGCAACCGGCAATGTAATTAGCATGCCGAATATTACTTGGAATGTGAATTGGAACGAAATCGCCAATAGATAAGACCATTTTACAATTTGGGCCCAAGTTAGAAGCAGAGCCTAAGGTGTAAATTATTGATAGTCCATATCTCGGAAACTATAAGAGATAATTCAATTTGGCAACCGGCAATGTAATTAGCATGCCGAATATTACTTGGAATGTGAATTGGAACGAAATCGCCAATAGATAAGACCATTTTACAATTTGGGCCCAAGTTAGAAGCAGAGCCTAAGGTGTAAATTATGGATAGTCCATATCTCGGAAACTAAAAGAGATAATGCAATTTGGCAACCGGCAATGTAATTAGCATGCCGAATATTACTTGGAATGTGAATTTGAACGAAATCGCCAATAGATAAGACCATTTTACAATTTGGGCCCAAGTTAGAAGCAGAGCCTAAGGTGTAAATTATCGATAGTCCATATCTCGGAAACTATAAGAGATAATGCAATTTGGCAACCGGCAATGTAATTAGCATGCCGAATATTACTTGGAATGTGAATTGGAACGAAATCGCCAATAGATAAGACCATTTTACAATTTGGGCCCAAGTTAGAAGCAGAGCCTAAGGTGTAAATTATCGATAGTCCATATCTCGGAAACTATAAGAGATAATGCAATTTGGCAACCGGCAATGTAATTAGCATGCCGAATACCACTTGGAATATGAATTGGAACGAAATCGCCAATAGATAAGACCATTTTACAATTTGGGCCCAAGTTAGAAGCAGAGCCTAAGGTGTAAATTATCGATGGTCCATATCTCGGAAACTATAAGAGATAATTCAATTTGGCAACTGGCAATGTAATTAGCATGCCGAATATTACTTGGAATGTGAATTGGAACGAAATCGCCAATAGATAAGACCATTTTACAATTTGGGCCCAAGTTAGAAGCAGAGCCTAAGGTGTAAATTATCGATAGTCCATATCTCGGAAACTATAAGAGATAATGCAATTTGGCAACCGGCAATGTAATTAGCATGCCGAATACTACTTGGAATGTGAATTGGAACGAAATCGCCAATAGATAAGACCATTTTACAGTTTGGGCCCAAGTTAGAAGCAGAGCCTAAGGTTAAAAATAATCGATAGTCCATATCTCGGAAACTATAAGAGATAATGCAATTTGGGAACCGGCAATGTAATTAGCATGCCGACTATTACTTGGAATGTGAATTGGAACGAAATCGCCAATAGATAAGACCATTTTACAATTTGGGCCCAAGTTAGAAGCAGAGCCTAAGGTGTAAATTATCGATAGTCCATATTTCGGAAACTATAAGAGATAATGCAACTTGGCCACCGGCAATGTAATTAGCATGCCGAATATTACTTGGAATGTGAATTGGAACGAAATCGCCAATAGGTAAGACCATTTTACAATTTGGGCCCAAGTTAGAAGCAGAGCCTATGGTGTAAATTATCGATAGTCCATATCTCGGAAACTATAGGAGATAATTCAATTTGGCAACCAGCAATGTAATTAGCATGCCGAATATTACTTGGAATGTGAATTGGAACGAAATCGCCAATAGATAAGACCATTTTACAATTTGGGCCCAAGTTAGAAGCAGAGCCTAAGGTGTAAATTATCGATAGTCCATATCTCGGAAACTATAAGAGATAATGCAATTTGGCAACCGGCAATGTAATTAGCATGCCGAATATTACTTGGAATGTGAATTGGAACGAAATCGCCAATAGATAAGACCATTTTACAATTTGGGCCCAAGTTAGAAGCAGAGCCTAAGGTGTAAATTATCGATAGTCCATATCTCGGAAACTATAAGAGATAATGCAACTTGGCCACCGACAATGTAATTAGCATGCCGAATATTACTTGGAATGTGAATTGGAACGAAATCGCCAATAGGTAAGACCATTTTACAATTTGGGCCCAAGTTAGAAGCAGAGCCTAAGGTGTAAATTATCGATAGTCCATATCTCGGAAATTATAGGAGATAATTCAATTCGGCAACCGGCAATGTAATTAGCATGCCGAATATTACTTGGAATGTGAATTGGAACGAAATCGCCAATAGATAAGACCATTTTACAATTTGGGCCCAAGTTAGAAGCAGATCCTAAGGTGTAAATTATCGATAGTCCATATCTCGGAAACTATAAGAGATAATGCAATTTGGCAACCGGCAATGTAATTAGCATGCCGAATATTACTTGGAATGTGAATTGGAACGAAATAGCCAATAGATAAGACCATTTTACAATTTGGGCCCAAGTTAGAAGCAGAGCCTAAGGTGTAAATTATCGAGAGTCCATATCTCGGAAACTATAAAAGATAATGCAATTTGGCAACCGGCAATGTAATTAGCATGCCGAATATTACTTGGAATGTGAATTGGAACGAAATCGCCAATAGATAAGACCATTTTACAATTTGGGCCCAAGTTAGAAGCAGAGCCTAAGGTGTAAATTATCCATAGTCCATATCTCGGAAACTATAAGAGATAATGCAATTTGGCAACTGGCAATGTAATTAGCATGCCGAATATTACTTGGAATGTGAATTGGAACGAAATCGCCAATAGATAAGACGATTTTACAATTTGGGCCCAAGTTAGAAGCAGAGCCTAAGGTGTAAATTACCGATAGTCCATATTTCGGAAACTATAAGAGATAATGCAATTTGGCAACCGGCAATGTAATTAGCATGCCGAATATTACTTGGAATGTGAATTGGAACGAAATCGCCAATAGATAAGACCATTTTACAATTTGGGCCCAAGTTAGAAGCAGAGCCTAAGGTGTAAATTATCGATAGTCCATATCTCGGAAACTATAAGAGATAATGCAATTTGGCAACCGGCAATGTAATTAGCATGCCGAATATTACTTGGAATGTGAATTGGAATGAAATCGCCAATAGATAAGACCATTTTACAATTTGGGCCCAAGTTAGAAGCAGAGCCTAAGGTGTAAATTATCCATAGTCCATATCTCGGAAACTATAAGAGATAATGCAATTTGGCAACTGGCAATGTAATTAGCATGACGAATATTACTTTTAATGTGAATTGGGACGAAATCGCCAATAGATAAGACCATTTTACAATTTGGGCCCAAGTTAGAAGCAGAGCCTAAGGTGTAAATTATCGATAGTCCATATCTCGGAAACTATAAGAGATAATGCAATTTGGCAACCGGCAATGTAATTAGCATGCCGAATACTACTTGGAATGTGAATTGGAACGAAATCGCCAATAGATAAGACCATTTTACAGTTTGGGCCCAAGTTAGAAGCAGAGCCTAAGGTTAAAAATAATCGATAGTCCATATCTCGGAAACTATAAGAGATAATGCAATTTGGGAACCCGCAATGTAATTAGCATGCCGAATATTACTTGGAATGTGAATTGGAACGAAATCGCCAATAGAGAAGACCATTTTACAATTTGGGCCCAAGTTAGAAGCAGAGCCTAAGGTGTAAATTATCGATAGTCCATATCTCGGAAACTATAAGAGATAATGCAATTTGGCAACCGGCAATGTAATTAGCATGCCGAATATTACTTGGAATGTGAATTGGAACGAAATCGCCAATAGATAAGACCATTTTACAATTTGGGCCCAAGTTAGAAGCAGAGCCTAAGGTGTAAATTATCGATAGTCCATATCTCGGAAACTATAAGAGATAATGCAATTTGGCAACCGGCAATGTAATTAGCATGCCGAATATTACTTGGAATGTGAATTGGAACGAAATCGCCAATAGATAAGACCATTTTACAATTTGGGCCCAAGTTAGAAGCAGAGCCTAAGGTGTAAATTATCCATAGTCCATATCTCGGAAACTATAAGATATAATGCAATTTGGCAACCGGCAATGTAATTAGCATGCCGAATATTACTTGGAATGTGAATTGGAACGAAATCGCCAATAGATAAGACCATTTTACAATTTGGGCCCAAGTTAGAAGCAGAGCCTAAGGTGTAAATTATTGATAGTCCATATCTCGGAAACTATAAGAGATAATGCAATTTCGCAACCGGCAATGTAATTAACATGCCGAATATTACTTGGAATGTGAATTGGAACGAAATCGCCAATAGATAAGACCATTTTACAACTTGAGCCCAAGTTAGAAGCAGAGCCTAAGGTGTAAATTATCGATAGTCCATATCTCGGAAACTATAAGAGATAATGCAATTTGGCAACCGGCAATGTAATTAGCATGCCGAATATTACTTGGAATGTGAATTGGAACGAAATCGCCAATAGATAAGACCATTTTACAACTTGGGCCCAAGTTAGAAGCAGAGCCTAAGGTGTAAATTATCGATAGTCCATATCTCGGAAACTATAAGAGATAATGCAATTTGGCAACCGGCAATGTAATTAGCATGCCGAATATTACTTGGAATGTGAATTGGAACGAAATCGCCAATAGATAAGACCATTTTACAACTTGGGCCCAAGTTAGAAGCAGAGCCTAAGGTGTAAATTATCGATAGTCCGTATCTCGGAAACTATAAGAGATAATGCAATTTGGCAACCGGCAATGTAATTAGCATGCCGAATATTACTTGGAATGTGAATTGGAACGAAATCGCCAATAGATAAGACCATTTTACAACTTGGGCCCAAGTTAGAAGCAGAGCCTAAGGTGTAAATTATCGATAGTCCATATCTCGGAAACTATAAGAGATAATGCAATTTGGCAACCGGCAATGTAATTAGCATGCCGAATATTACTTGGAATGTGAATTGGAACGAAATCGCCAATAGATAAGACCATATTACAATTTGGGCCCAAGTTAGAAGCAGAGCCTAAGGTGTAAACTGTCGATAGTCCATATCTCGGAAACTATAAGAGATAATGCAATTTGGCAACCGGCAATGTAATTAGCATGCCGAATATTATTTGGAAAGTGAATTGGAACGAAATCGCCAATAGATAAGACCATATTACAATTTGGGCCCAAGTTAGAAGCAGAGCCTAAGGTGTAAATTATCGATAGTCCATATCTCGGAAACTATAAGAGATAATTCAATTTGGCAACCGGCAATGTAATTAGCATGCCGAATATTACTTGGAATGTGAATTGGAACGAAATCGCCAATAGATAAGACCATTTTACAATTTGGGCCCAAGTTAGAAGCAGAGCCTAAGGTGTAAATTATCGATAGTCCATATCTCGGAAACTAAAAGAGATAATGCAATTTGGCAACCGGCAATGTAATTAGCATGCCGAATATTACTTGGAATGTGAATTGGAACGAAATCGCCAATAGATAAGACCATTTTACAATTTGGGCCCAAGTTAGAAGCAGAGCCTAAGGTGTAAATTATCGATAGTCCATATCTCGGAAACTATAAGAGATAATGCAGTTTCGCAACCGGCAATGTAATTAGCATGCCGAATATTACTTGGAATGTGAATTGGGACGAAATCGCCAATAGATAAGACCATTTTACAATTTGGGCCCAAGTTAGAAGCAGAGCCTAAGGTGTAAATTATCGATAGTCCATATCTCGGAAACTATAAGAGATAATGCAATTTGGCAACCGGCAATGTAATTAGCATGCCGAATACCACTTGGAATGTGAATTGGAACGAAATCGCCAATAGAGAAGACCATTTTACAATTTGGGCCCAAGTTAGAGGCAGAGCTAAGGTGTAAATTATCGATAGTCCATATCTCGGAAACTATAAGAGATAATGCAATTTGGCAACCGGCAATGTAATTAGCATGCCGAATATTACTTGGAATGTGAATTGGAACGAAATCGCCAATAGATAAGACCATTTTACAATTTGGGCCCAAGTTAGAAGCAGAGCCTAAGGTGTAAATTATCGATAGTCCATATCTCGGAAACTATAAGAGATAATGCAATTTGGCAACCGGCAATGTAATTAGCATGCCGAATATTACTTGGAATGTGAATTGGAACGAAATCGCCAATAGATAAGACCATTTTACAATTTGGGCCCAAGTTAGAAGCAGAGCCTAAGGTGTAAATTATCCATAGTCCATATCTCGGAAACTATAAGATATAATGCAATTTGGCAACCGGCAATGTAATTAGCATGCCGAATATTACTTGGAATGTGAATTGGAACGAAATCGCCAATAGATAAGACCATTTTACAATTTGGGCCCAAGTTAGAAGCAGAGCCTAAGGTGTAAATTATTGATAGTCCATATCTCGGAAACTATAAGAGATAATTCAATTTGGCAACCGGCAATGTAATTAGCATGCCGAATATTACTTGGAATGTGAATTGGAACGAAATCGCCAATAGATAAGACCATTTTACAATTTGGGCCCAAGTTAGAAGCAGAGCCTAAGGTGTAAATTATGGATAGTCCATATCTCGGAAACTAAAAGAGATAATGCAATTTGGCAACCGGCAATGTAATTAGCATGCCGAATATTACTTGGAATGTGAATTTGAACGAAATCGCCAATAGATAAGACCATTTTACAATTTGGGCCCAAGTTAGAAGCAGAGCCTAAGGTGTAAATTATCGATAGTCCATATCTCGGAAACTATAAGAGATAATGCAATTTGGCAACCGGCAATGTAATTAGCATGCCGAATATTACTTGGAATGTGAATTGGAACGAAATCGCCAATAGATAAGACCATTTTACAATTTGGGCCCAAGTTAGAAGCAGAGCCTAAGGTGTAAATTATCGATAGTCCATATCTCGGAAACTATAAGAGATAATGCAATTTGGCAACCGGCAATGTAATTAGCATGCCGAATACCACTTGGAATATGAATTGGAACGAAATCGCCAATAGATAAGACCATTTTACAATTTGGGCCCAAGTTAGAAGCAGAGCCTAAGGTGTAAATTATCGATGGTCCATATCTCGGAAACTATAAGAGATAATTCAATTTGGCAACTGGCAATGTAATTAGCATGCCGAATATTACTTGGAATGTGAATTGGAACGAAATCGCCAATAGATAAGACCATTTTACAATTTGGGCCCAAGTTAGAAGCAGAGCCTAAGGTGTAAATTATCGATAGTCCATATCTCGGAAACTATAAGAGATAATGCAATTTGGCAACCGGCAATGTAATTAGCATGCCGAATACTACTTGGAATGTGAATTGGAACGAAATCGCCAATAGATAAGACCATTTTACAGTTTGGGCCCAAGTTAGAAGCAGAGCCTAAGGTTAAAAATAATCGATAGTCCATATCTCGGAAACTATAAGAGATAATGCAATTTGGGAACCGGCAATGTAATTAGCATGCCGACTATTACTTGGAATGTGAATTGGAACGAAATCGCCAATAGATAAGACCATTTTACAATTTGGGCCCAAGTTAGAAGCAGAGCCTAAGGTGTAAATTATCGATAGTCCATATTTCGGAAACTATAAGAGATAATGCAACTTGGCCACCGGCAATGTAATTAGCATGCCGAATATTACTTGGAATGTGAATTGGAACGAAATCGCCAATAGGTAAGACCATTTTACAATTTGGGCCCAAGTTAGAAGCAGAGCCTATGGTGTAAATTATCGATAGTCCATATCTCGGAAACTATAGGAGATAATTCAATTTGGCAACCATCAATGTAATTAGCATGCCGAATATTACTTGGAATGTGAATTGGAACGAAATCGCCAATAGATAAGACCATTTTACAATTTGGGCCCAAGTTAGAAGCAGAGCCTAAGGTGTAAATTATCGATAGTCCATATCTCGGAAACTATAAGAGATAATGCAATTTGGCAACCGGCAATGTAATTAGCATGCCGAATATTACTTGGAATGTGAATTGGAACGAAATCGCCAATAGATAAGACCATTTTACAATTTGGGCCCAAGTTAGAAGCAGAGCCTAAGGTGTAAATTATCGATAGTCCATATCTCGGAAACTATAAGAGATAATGCAACTTGGCCACCGACAATGTAATTAGCATGCCGAATATTACTTGGAATGTGAATTGGAACGAAATCGCCAATAGGTAAGACCATTTTACAATTTGGGCCCAAGTTAGAAGCAGAGCCTAAGGTGTAAATTATCGATAGTCCATATCTCGGAAATTATAGGAGATAATTCAATTCGGCAACCGGCAATGTAATTAGCATGCCGAATATTACTTGGAATGTGAATTGGAACGAAATCGCCAATAGATAAGACCATTTTACAATTTGGGCCCAAGTTAGAAGCAGATCCTAAGGTGTAAATTATCGATAGTCCATATCTCGGAAACTATAAGAGATAATGCAATTTGGCAACCGGCAATGTAATTAGCATGCCGAATATTACTTGGAATGTGAATTGGAACGAAATAGCCAATAGATAAGACCATTTTACAATTTGGGCCCAAGTTAGAAGCAGAGCCTAAGGTGTAAATTATCGAGAGTCCATATCTCGGAAACTATAAAAGATAATGCAATTTGGCAACCGGCAATGTAATTAGCATGCCGAATATTACTTGGAATGTGAATTGGAACGAAATCGCCAATAGATAAGACCATTTTACAATTTGGGCCCAAGTTAGAAGCAGAGCCTAAGGTGTAAATTATCCATAGTCCATATCTCGGAAACTATAAGAGATAATGCAATTTGGCAACTGGCAATGTAATTAGCATGCCGAATATTACTTGGAATGTGAATTGGAACGAAATCGCCAATAGATAAGACGATTTTACAATTTGGGCCCAAGTTAGAAGCAGAGCCTAAGGTGTAAATTACCGATAGTCCATATTTCGGAAACTATAAGAGATAATGCAATTTGGCAACCGGCAATGTAATTAGCATGCCGAATATTACTTGGAATGTGAATTGGAACGAAATCGCCAATAGATAAGACCATTTTACAATTTGGGCCCAAGTTAGAAGCAGAGCCTAAGGTGTAAATTATCGATAGTCCATATCTCGGAAACTATAAGAGATAATGCAATTTGGCAACCGGCAATGTAATTAACATGCCGAATATTACTTGGAATGTGAATTGGAATGAAATCGCCAATAGATAAGACCATTTTACAATTTGGGCCCAAGTTAGAAGCAGAGCCTAAGGTGTAAATTATCCATAGTCCATATCTCGGAAACTATAAGAGATAATGCAATTTGGCAACTGGCAATGTAATTAGCATGACGAATATTACTTTTAATGTGAATTGGGACGAAATCGCCAATAGATAAGACCATTTTACAATTTGGGCCCAAGTTAGAAGCAGAGCCTAAGGTGTAAATTATCGATAGTCCATATCTCGGAAACTATAAGAGATAATGCAATTTGGCAACCGGCAATGTAATTAGCATGCCGAATACTACTTGGAATGTGAATTGGAACGAAATCGCCAATAGATAAGACCATTTTACAGTTTGGGCCCAAGTTAGAAGCAGAGCCTAAGGTTAAAAATAATCGATAGTCCATATCTCGGAAACTATAAGAGATAATGCAATTTGGGAACCCGCAATGTAATTAGCATGCCGAATATTACTTGGAATGTGAATTGGAACGAAATCGCCAATAGAGAAGACCATTTTACAATTTGGGCCCAAGTTAGAAGCAGAGCCTAAGGTGTAAATTATCGATAGTCCATATCTCGGAAACTATAAGAGATAATGCAATTTGGCAACCGGCAATGTAATTAGCATGCCGAATATTACTTGGAATGTGAATTGGAACGAAATCGCCAATAGATAAGACCATTTTACAATTTGGGCCCAAGTTAGAAGCAGAGCCTAAGGTGTAAATTATCGATAGTCCATATCTCGGAAACTATAAGAGATAATGCAATTTGGCAACCGGCAATGTAATTAGCATGCCGAATATTACTTGGAATGTGAATTGGAACGAAATCGCCAATAGATAAGACCATTTTACAATTTGGGCCCAAGTTAGAAGCAGAGCCTAAGGTGTAAATTATCCATAGTCCATATCTCGGAAACTATAAGATATAATGCAATTTGGCAACCGGCAATGTAATTAGCATGCCGAATATTACTTGGAATGTGAATTGGAACGAAATCGCCAATAGATAAGACCATTTTACAACTTGGGCCCAAGTTAGAAGCAGAGCCTAAGGTGTAAATTATCGATAGTCCATATCTCGGAAACTATAAGAGATAATGCAATTTGGCAACCGGCAATGTAATTAGCATGCCGAATATTACTTGGAATGTGAATTGGAACGAAATCGCCAATAGATAAGACCATTTTACAACTTGGGCCCAAGTTAGAAGCAGAGCCTAAGGTGTAAATTATCGATAGTCCGTATCTCGGAAACTATAAGAGATAATGCAATTTGGCAACCGGCAATGTAATTAGCATGCCGAATATTACTTGGAATGTGAATTGGAACGAAATCGCCAATAGATAAGACCATTTTACAACTTGGGCCCAAGTTAGAAGCAGAGCCTAAGGTGTAAATTATCGATAGTCCATATCTCGGAAACTATAAGAGATAATGCAATTTGGCAACCGGCAATGTAATTAGCATGCCGAATATTACTTGGAATGTGAATTGGAACGAAATCGCCAATAGATAAGACCATATTACAATTTGGGCCCAAGTTAGAAGCAGAGCCTAAGGTGTAAACTGTCGATAGTCCATATCTCGGAAACTATAAGAGATAATGCAATTTGGCAACCGGCAATGTAATTAGCATGCCGAATATTATTTGGAAAGTGAATTGGAACGAAATCGCCAATAGATAAGACCATATTACAATTTGGGCCCAAGTTAGAAGCAGAGCCTAAGGTGTAAATTATCGATAGTCCATATCTCGGAAACTATAAGAGATAATGCAATTTGGCAACCGGCAATGTAATTAGCATGCCGAATATTACTTGGAATGTGAATTGGAACGAAATCGCCAATAGATAAGACCATTTTACAATTTGGGCCCAAGTTAGAAGCAGAGCCTAAGGTGTAAATTATCGATAGTCCATATCTCGGAAACTATTAGTTATAATGCAATTTGGCAACCGGCAATGTAATTAGCATGCCGAATATTACTTGGAATGTGAATTGAAACGAAATCGCCAATAGGTAAGACCATTTTACAATTTGGGCCCAAGTTAGAAGCAGAGCCTAAGGTGTAAATTATCGATAGTCCATATCTCGGAAACTATAAGAGATAATTCAATTTGGAAACCGGCAATGTAATTAGCATGCCGAATATTACTTGGAATGTGAATTGGAACGAAATCGCCAATAGATAAGACCATTTTACAATTTGGGCCCAAGTTAGAAGCAGAGCCTAAGGTGTAAATTATCGATAGTCCATATCTCGGAAACTATAAGAGATAATTCAATTTGGCAACCGGCAATGTAATTAGCATGCCGAATATTACTTAGAATGTGAATTGAAACGAAATCGCCAATAGATAAGACCATTTTACAATTTGGGCCCAAGTTAGAAGCAGAGCCTAAGGTGTAAATTATCGATAGTCCATATCTCGGAAACTAAAAGAGATAATGCAATTTGGCAACCGGCAATGTAATTAGCATGCCGAATATTACTTGGAATGTGAATTGGAACGAAATCGCCAATAGATAAGACCATTTTACAATTTGGGCCCAAGTTAGAAGCAGAGCCTAAGGTGTAAATTATCGATAGTCCATATCTCGGAAACTATAAGAGATAATGCAGTTTCGCAACCGGCAATGTAATTAGCATGCCGAATATTACTTGGAATGTGAATTGGGACGAAATCGCCAATAGATAAGACCATTTTACAATTTGGGCCCAAGTTAGAAGCAGAGCCTAAGGTGTAAATTATCGATAGTCCATATCTCGGAAACTATAAGAGATAATGCAATTTGGCAACCGGCAATGTAATTAGCATGCCGAATACCACTTGGAATGTGAATTGGAACGAAATCGCCAATAGAGAAGACCATTTTACAATTTGGGCCCAAGTTAGAGGCAGAGCTAAGGTGTAAATTATCGATAGTCCATATCTCGGAAACTATAAGAGATAATGCAATTTGGCAACCGGCAATGTAATTAGCATGCCGAATATTACTTGGAATGTGAATTGGAACGAAATCGCCAATAGATAAGACCATTTTACAATTTGGGCCCAAGTTAGAAGCAGAGCCTAAGGTGTAAATTATCGATAGTCCATATCTCGGAAACTATAAGAGATAATGCAATTTGGCAACCGGCAATGTAATTAGCATGCCGAATATTACTTGGAATGTGAATTGGAACGAAATCGCCAATAGATAAGACCATTTTACAATTTGGGCCCAAGTTAGAAGCAGAGCCTAAGGTGTAAATTATCCATAGTCCATATCTCGGAAACTATAAGATATAATGCAATTTGGCAACCGGCAATGTAATTAGCATGCCGAATATTACTTGGAATGTGAATTGGAACGAAATCGCCAATAGATAAGACCATTTTACAATTTGGGCCCAAGTTAGAAGCAGAGCCTAAGGTGTAAATTATCGATAGTCCATATCTCGGAAACTATAAGAGATAATTCAATTTGGAAACCGGCAATGTAATTAGCATGCCGAATATTACTTGGAATGTGAATTGGAACGAAATCGCCAATAGATAAGACCATTTTACAATTTGGGCCCAAGTTAGAAGCAGAGCCTAAGGTGTAAATTATCGATAGTCCATATCTCGGAAACTATACGAGATAATTCAATTTGGCAACCGGCAATGTAATTAGCATGCCGAATATTACTTGGAATGTGAATTGGAACGAAATCGCCAATAGATAAGACCATTTTACACTTTGGGCCCAAGTTAGAAGCAGAGCCTAAGGTGTAAATTATCGATAGTCCATATCTCGGAAACTATACGAGATAATTCAATTTGGCAACCGGCAATGTAATTAGCATGCCGAATATTACTTGGAATGTGAATTGGAACGAAATCGCCAATAGATAAGACCATTTTACACTTTGGGCCCAAGTTAGAAGCAGAGCCTAAGGTTAAAAATAATCGATAGTCCATATCTCGGAAACTATAAGAGATAATGCAATTTGGGAACCGGCAATGTAATTAGCATGCCGAATATTACTTGGAATGTGAATTGGAACGAAATCGCCAATAGATAAGACCATTTTACAATTTGGGCCCAAGTTAGAAGCAGAGCCTAAGGTGTAAATTATCGATAGTCCATATCTCGGAAACTATAAGAGATAATGCAACTTGGCCACCGGCAATGTAATTAGCATGCCGAATATTACTTGGAATGTAAGTTGGAACGAAATCGCCAATAGATAAGACCATTTTACAATTTAGGCCCAAGTTAGAAGCAGAGCCTAAGGTGTAAATTATCCATAGTCCATATCTCGGAAACTATAAGAGATAATGCAATTTGGCAACCGGCAATGTAATTAGCATGCCGAATATTACTTGGAATGTGAATTGGAACGAAATCGCCAATAGATAAGACCATTTTACAATTTGGGCCCAAGTTAGAAGCAGAGCCTAAGGTGTAAATTATCGATACTCCATATCTCGGAAACTATAAGAGATAATGCAATTTCGCAACCGGCAATGTAATTATCATGCCGAATATTACTTGGAATGTGAATTGGGACGAAATTGCCAATAGATAAGACCATTTTACAATTTGGGCCCAAGTTAGAAGCAGAGCCTAAGGTGTAAATAATCGATAGTCCATATCTCGGAAACTATAAGAGATAATGCAATTTTTCAACCGGCAATGTAATTAGCATGCCGAATATTACTTGGAATGTGAATTGGAACGAAATCGCCAATAGATAAGACCATTTTACAATTTGGGCCCAAGTTAGGAGCAGAGCCTAAGGTGTAAATTATCGATACTCCATATCTCGGAAACTATAAGAGATAATGCAATTTTTCAACCGGCAATGTAATTAGCATGCCGAATATTACTTGGAATGTGAATTGGAACGAAATCGCCAATAGATAAGACCATTTTACAATTTGGGCCCAAGTTAGAAGCAGAGCCTAAGGTGTAAATTATCCATAGTCCATATCTCGGAAACTATAAGAGATAATGCAATTTGGCAACCGGCAATGTAATTAGCATGCCGAATATTACTTGGAATGTGAATTGGAACGAAATCGCCAATAGATAAGACCATTTTACAATTTGGGCCCAAGTTAGAAGCAGAGCCTAAGGTGTAAATAATCGATAGTCCATATCTCGGAAACTATAAGAGATAATGCAATTTTTCAACCGGCAATGTAATTAGCATGCCGAATATTACTTGGAATGTGAATTGGAACGAAATCGCCAATAGATAAGACCATTTTACAATTTGGGCCCAAGTTAGAAGCAGAGCCTAAGGTGTAAATTATCCATAGTCCATATCTCGGAAACTATAAGAGATAATGCAATTTGGCAACCGGCAATGTAATTAGCATGCCGAATATTACTTGGAATGTGAATTGGAACGAAATCGCCAATAGGTAAGACCATTTTACAATTTGGGCCCAAGTTAGAAGCAGAGCCTAAGGTGTAAATTATCGATAGTCCATATCTCGGAAACTATAAGAGATAATGCAATTTGGCAACCGGCAATGTAATTAGCATGCCGAATATTACTTGGAATGTGAATTGGAACGAAATCGCCAATAGATAAGACGATTTTACAATTTGGGCCCAAGTTAGAAGCAGAGCCTAAGGTGTAAATTATCGATAGTCCATATCTCGGAAACTAAAAGAGATAATGCAATTTGGCAACCGGCAATGTAATTAGCATGCCGAATATTACTTGGAATGTGAATTGGAACGAAATCGCCAATAGATAAGACGATTTTACTATTTGGGCCCAAGTTAGAAGCAGAGCCTAAGGTGTAAATTATCGATAGTCCATATCTCGGAAACTATAAGAGATAATGCAATTTGGCAACCGGCAATGTAATTAGCATGCCGAATATTACTTGGAATGTGAATTGGAATGAAATCGCCAATAGATAAGACCATTTTACAATTTGGGCCCAAGTTAGAAGCAGAGCCTAAGGTGTTAATTATCGATAGTCCATATCTCGGAAACTATAAGAGATAATGCAGTTTCGCAACCGGCAATGTAATTATCATGCCGAATATTACTTGGAATGTGAATTGGGACGAAATCGCCAATAGATAAGACCATTTTACAATTTGGGCCCAAGTTAGAAGCAGAGCCTAAGGTGTAAATAATCGATAGTCCATATCTCGGAAACTATAAGAGATAATGCAATTTTTCAACCGGCAATGTAATTAGCATGCCGAATATTACTTGGAAAGTGAATTGGAACGAAATCGCCAATAGATAAGACCATTTTACAATTTGGGCCCAAGTTAGGAGCAGAGCCTAAGGTGTAAATTATCGATAGTCCATATCTCGGAAACTATAAGAGATAATGCAATTTGGCAACCGGCAATGTAATTAGCATGCCGAATATTACTTGGAATGTGAATTGGAATGAAATCGCCAATAGATAAGACCATTTTACAATTTGGGCCCAAGTTAGAAGCAGAGCCTAAGGTGTTAATTATCGATAGTCCATATCTCGGAAACTATAAGAGATAATGCAATTTGGCAACCGGCAATGTAATTAGCATGCCGAATATTACTTGGAATGTCAATTGGAACGAAATCGCCAATAGATAAGACGATTTTACAATTTGGGCCCAAGTTAGAAGCAGAGCCTAAGGTGTAAATTACCGATAGTCCATATCTCGGAAACTATAAGAGATAATGCAATTTGGCAACCGGCAATGTAATTAGCATGCCGAATATTACTTGGAATGTGAATTGGAACGAAATCGCCAATAGATAAGACCATTTTACAATTTGGGCCCAAGTTAGAAGCAGAGCCTAAGGCGTAAATTATCGATAGTCCATATCTCGGAAACTATAAGAGATAATGCAATTTGGCAACCGGCAATGTAATTAGCATGCCTAATATTACTTGGAATGTGAATTGGAATGAAATCGCCAATAGATAAGACTATTTTACAATTTGTGCCCAAGTTAGAAGCAGAGCCTAAGGTGTAAATTATCCATAGTCAATATCTCGGGAACTATAAGAGATAATGCAATTTGGCAACTGGCAATGTAATTAGCATGCCGAATATTACTTGGAATGTGAATTGGGACGAAATCGCCAATAGATAAGACCATTTTACAATTTGGGCCCAAGTTAGAAGCAGAGCCTAAGGTGTAAATTATCCATAGTCCATATCTCGGAAACTATAAGAGATAATGCAATTTGGCAACCGGCAATGTAATTAGCATGCCGAATATTACTTGGAATGTGAATTGGAACGAAATCGCCAATAGATAAGACCATTTTACAATTTGGGCCCAAGTTAGAAGCAGAGCCTAAGGTGTAAATAATCGATAGTCCATATCTCGGAAACTATAAGAGATAATGCAATTTTTCTACCGGCAATGTAATTAGCATGCCGAATATTACTTGGAATGTGAATTGGAACGAAATCGCCAATAGATAAGATCATTTTACAATTTGGGCCCAAGTTAGAAGCAGAGCCTAAGGTGTAAATTATCCATAGTCCATATCTCGGAAACTATAAGAGATAATGCAATTTGGCAACCGGCAATGTAATTAGCATGCCGAATATTACTTGGAATGTGAATTGGAACGAAATCGCCAATAGATAAGACCATTTTACAATTTGGGCCCAAGTTAGAAGCAGAGCCTAAGGTGTAAATTATCGATACTCCATATCTCGGAAGCTATAAGAGATAATGCAATTTCGCAACCGGCAATGTAATTAGCATGCCGAATATTACTTGGAGGGTGAATTGGAACGAAATCGCCAATAGATAAGACCATTTTACAATTTGGGCCCAAGTTAGAAGCAGAGCCTAAGGTGTAAATTATCGATAGTCCGTATCTCGGAAACTATAAGAGATAATGCAATTTGGCAACCGGCAATGTAATTAGCATGCCGAATATTACTTGGAATGTGAATTGGAACGAAATCGCCAATAGATAAGACCATTTTACAATTTGGGCCCAAGTTAGAAGCAGAGCCTAAGGTGTACATTATCGATAGTCCATATCTCGGAAACTAAAAGAGATAATGCAATTTGGCAACCGGCAATGTAATTAGCATGCCGAATATTACTTGGAATGTGAATTGGAACGAAATCGCCAATAGATAAGACGATTTTACAATTTGGGCCCAAGTTAGAAGCAGAGCCTAAGGTGTAAATTATCGATAGTCCATATCTCGGAAACTAAAAGAGATAATGCAATTTGGTAACCGGCAATGTAATTAGCATGCCGAATATTACTTGGAACGTGAATTGGAACGAAATCGCCAATAGATAAGACCATTTTACAATTTGGGCCCAAGTTAGAAGCAGAGCCTAAGGTGTAAATTATCGATAGTCCATATCTCGGAAACTATAAGAGATAATGCAGTTTCGCAACCGGCAATGTAATTATCATGCCGAATATTACTTGGAATGTGAATTGGGACGAAATCGCCAATAGATAAGACCATTTTACAATTTGGGCCCAAGTTAGAAGCAGAGCCTAAGGTGTAAATTACCGATAGTCCATATCTCGGAAACTATAAGAGATAATGCAATTTGGCAACCGGCAATGTAATTAGCATGCCGAATATTACTTGGAATGTGAATTGGAACGAAATCGCCAATAGATAAGACCATTTTACAATTTGGGCCCAAGTTAGAAGCAGAGCCTAAGGCGTAAATTATCGATAGTCCATATCTCGGAAACTATAAGAGATAATGCAATTTGGCAACCGGCAATGTAATTAGCATGCCGAATATTACTTGGACTGTGAATTGGAATGAAATCGCCAATAGATAAGACTATTTTACAATTTGTGCCCAAGTTAGAAGCAGAGCCTAAGGTGTAAATTATCCATAGTCCATATCTCGGGAACTATAAGAGATAATGCAATTTGGCAACTGGCAATGTAATTAGCATGCCGAATATTACTTGGAATGTGAATTGGGACGAAATCGCCAATAGATAAGACCATTTTACAATTTGGGCCCAAGTTAGAAGCAGAGCCTAAGGTGTAAATTATCGATAGTCCATATCTCGGAAACTATAAGAGATAATGCAATTTGGCAACCGGCAATGTAATTATCATGCCGAATACTACTTGGAATGTGAATTGGAACGAAATCGCCAATAGATAAGACCATTTTACACTTTGGGCCCAAGTTAGAAGCAGAGCCTAAGGTTAAAAATAATCGATAGTCCATATCTCGGAAACTATAAGAGATAATGCAATTTGGGAACCGGCAATGTAATTAGCATGCCGAATATTACTTGGAATGTGAATTGGAACGAAATCGCCAATAGATAAGACCATTTTACAATTTGGGATCAAGTTAGAAGCAGAGCCTAAGGTGTAAATTATCGATACTCCATATCTCGGAAGCTATAAGAGATAATGCAATTTCGCAACCGGCAATGTAATTAGCATGCCGAATATTACTTGGAGGGTGAATTGGAACGAAATCGCCAATAGATAAGACCATTTTACAATTTGGGCCCAAGTTAGAAGCAGAGCCTAAGGTGTAAATTATCGATAGTCCATATCTCGGAAACTAAAAGAGATAATGCAATTTGGCAACCGGCAATGTAATTAGCATGCCGAATATTACTTGGAACGTGAATTGGAACGAAATCGCCAATAGATAAGACCATTTTACAATTTGGGCCCAAGTTAGAAGCAGAGCCTAAGGTGTAAATTATCGATAGTCCATATCTCGGAAACTATAAGAGATAATGCAGTTTCGCAACCGGCAATGTAATTATCATGCCGAATATTACTTGGAATGTGAATTGGGACGAAATCGCCAATAGATAAGACCATTTTACAATTTGGGCCCAAGTTAGAAGCAGAGCCTAAGGTGTAAATTATCGATAGTCCATATCTCGGAAACTATAAGAGATAATGCAATTTGGCAACCGGCAATGTAATTAGCATGCCGAATACCACTTGGAATGTGAATTGGAACGAAATCGCCAATAGATAAGACCATTTTACAATTTGGGCCCAAGTTAGAAGCAGAGCCTAAGGTGTAAATTATCGATAGTCCATATCTCGGAAACTATAAGAGATAATTCAATTTGGCAACCGGCAATGTAATTAGCATGCCGAATATTACTTGGAATGTGAATTGGAACGAAATCGCCAATAGATAAGACCATTTTACAATTTGGGCCCAAGTTAGAAGCAGAGCCTAAGGTGTAAATTATCGATAGTCCATATCTCGGAAACTATAAGAGATAATGCAATTTTTCAACCGGCAATGTAATTAGCATGCCGAATATTACTTGGAATGTGAATTGGAACGAAATCGCCAATAGATAAGATCATTTTACAATTTGGGCCCAAGTTAGAAGCAGAGCCTAAGGTGTAAATTATCCATAGTCCATATCTCGGAAACTATAAGAGATAATGCAATTTGGCAACCGGCAATGTAATTAGCATGCCGAATATTACTTGGAATGTGAATTGGAACGAAATCGCCAATAGATAAGACCATTTTACAATTTGGGCCCAAGTTAGAAGCAGAGCCTAAGGTGTAAATTATCGATACTCCATATCTCGGAAGCTATAAGAGATAATGCAATTTCGCAACCGGCAATGTAATTAGCATGCCGAATATTACTTGGAGGGTGAATTGGAACGAAATCGCCAATAGATAAGACCATTTTACAATTTGGGCCCAAGTTAGAAGCAGAGCCTAAGGTGTAAATTATCGATAGTCCGTATCTCGGAAACTATAAGAGATAATGCAATTTGGCAACCGGCAATGTAATTAGCATGCCGAATATTACTTGGAATGTGAATTGGAACGAAATCGCCAATAGATAAGACCATTTTACAATTTGGGCCCAAGTTAGAAGCAGAGCCTAAGGTGTAAATTATCGATAGTCCATATCTCGGAAACTATAAGAGATAATGCAATTTGGCAACCGGCAATGTAATTAGCATGCCGAATATTACTTGGAATGTGAATTGGAACGAAATCGCCAATAGATAAGACGATTTTACAATTTGGGCCCAAGTTAGAAGCAGAGCCTAAGGTGTACATTATCGATAGTCCATATCTCGGAAACTAAAAGAGATAATGCAATTTGGCAACCGGCAATGTAATTAGCATGCCGAATATTACTTGGAATGTGAATTGGAACGAAATCGCCAATAGATAAGACGATTTTACAATTTGGGCCCAAGTTAGAAGCAGAGCCTAAGGTGTAAATTATCGATAGTCCATATCTCGGAAACTAAAAGAGATAATGCAATTTGGTAACCGGCAATGTAATTAGCATGCCGAATATTACTTGGAACGTGAATTGGAACGAAATCGCCAATAGATAAGACCATTTTACAATTTGGGCCCAAGTTAGAAGCAGAGCCTAAGGTGTAAATTATCGATAGTCCATATCTCGGAAACTATAAGAGATAATGCAGTTTCGCAACCGGCAATGTAATTATCATGCCGAATATTACTTGGAATGTGAATTGGGACGAAATCGCCAATAGATAAGACCATTTTACAATTTGGGCCCAAGTTAGAAGCAGAGCCTAAGGTGTAAATTACCGATAGTCCATATCTCGGAAACTATAAGAGATAATGCAATTTGGCAACTGGCAATGTAATTAGCATGCCGAATATTACTTGGAATGTGAATTGGGACGAAATCGCCAATAGATAAGACCATTTTATAATTTGGGCCCAAGTTAGAAGCAGAGCCTAAGGTGTAAATTATCGATAGTCCATATCTCGGAAACTATAAGAGATAATGCAATTTGGCAACCGGCAATGTAATTATCATGCCGAATACTACTTGGAATGTGAATTGGAACGAAATCGCCAATAGATAAGACCATTTTACACTTTGGGCCCAAGTTAGAAGCAGAGCCTAAGGTTAAAAATAATCGATAGTCCATATCTCGGAAACTATAAGAGATAATGCAATTTGGGAACCGGCAATGTAATTAGCATGCCGAATATTACTTGGAATGTGAATTGGAACGAAATCGCCAATAGATAAGACCATTTTACAATTTGGGATCAAGTTAGAAGCAGAGCCTAAGGTGTAAATTATCGATACTCCATATCTCGGAAGCTATAAGAGATAATGCAATTTCGCAACCGGCAATGTAATTAGCATGCCGAATATTACTTGGAGGGTGAATTGGAACGAAATCGCCAATAGATAAGACCATTTTACAATTTGGGCCCAAGTTAGAAGCAGAGCCTAAGGTGTAAATTATCGATAGTCCATATCTCGGAAACTAAAAGAGATAATGCAATTTGGCAACCGGCAATGTAATTAGCATGCCGAATATTACTTGGTACGTGAATTGGAACGAAATCGCCAATAGATAAGACCATTTTACAATTTGGGCCCAAGTTAGAAGCAGAGCCTAAGGTGTAAATTATCGATAGTCCATATCTCGGAAACTATAAGAGATAATGCAGTTTCGCAACCGGCAATGTAATTATCATGCCGAATATTACTTGGAATGTGAATTGGGACGAAATCGCCAATAGATAAGACCATTTTACAATTTGGGCCCAAGTTAGAAGCAGAGCCTAAGGTGTAAATTATCGATAGTCCATATCTCGGAAACTATAAGAGATAATGCAATTTGGCAACCGGCAATGTAATTAGCATGCCGAATACCACTTGGAATGTGAATTGGAACGAAATCGCCAATAGATAAGACCATTTTACAATTTGGGCCCAAGTTAGAAGCAGAGCCTAAGGTGTAAATTATCGATAGTCCATATCTCGGAAACTATAAGAGATAATTCAATTTGGCAACCGGCAATGTAATTAGCATGCCGAATATTACTTGGAATGTGAATTGGAACGAAATCGCCAATAGATAAGACCATTTTACAATTTGGGCCCAAGTTAGAAGCAGAGCCTAAGGTGTAAATTATCGATAGTCCATATCTCGGAAACTAAAAGAGATAATGCAATTTGGCAACCGGCAATGTAATTAGCATGCCGAATATTACTTGGACTGTGAATTGGAACGAAATCGCCAATAGATAAGACCATTTTACAATTTGGGCCCAAGTTAGAAGCAGAGCCTAAGGTGTAAATTATCGATAGTCCATATCTCGGAAACTATAAGAGATAATGCAGTTTCGCAACCGGCAATGTAATTAGCATGCCGAATATTACTTGGAATGTGAATTGGGACGAAATCGCCAATAGATAAGACCATTTTACAATTTGGGCCCAAGTTAGAAGCAGAGCCTAAGGTGTAAATTATCGATAGTCCATATCTCGGAAACTATAAGAGATAATGCAATTTGGCAACCGGCAATGTAATTAGCATGCCGAATACCACTTGGAATGTGAATTGGAACGAAATCGCCAATAGATAAGACCATTTTACAATTTGGGCCTAAGGTTAGAAGCAGAGCCTAAGGTGTAAATTATCGATAGTCCATATCTCGGAAACTATAAGAGATAATGCAATTTGGCAACCGGCAATGTAATTAGCATGCCGAATACCACTTGGAATGTGAATTGGAACGAAATCGCCAATAGATAAGACCATTTTACAATTTGGGCCCAAGTTAGAAGCAGAGCCTAAGGTGTAAATTATCGATAGTCCATATCTCGGAAACTATAAGAGATAATTCAATTTGGCAACCGGCAATGTAATTAGCATGCCGAATATTACTTGGAATGTGAATTGGAACGAAATCGCCAATAGATAAGACCATTTTACAATTTGGGCCCAAGTTAGAAGCAGAGCCTAAGGTGTAAATTATCGATAGTCCATATCTCGGAAACTAAAAGAGATAATGCAATTTGGCAACCGGCAATGTAATTAGCATGCCGAATATTACTTGGACTGTGAATTGGAACGAAATCGCCAATAGATAAGACCATTTTACAATTTGGGCCCAAGTTAGAAGCAGAGCCTAAGGTGTAAATTATCGATAGTCCATATCTCGGAAACTATAAGAGATAATGCAGTTTCGCAACCGGCAATGTAATTAGCATGCCGAATATTACTTGGAATGTGAATTGGGACGAAATCGCCAATAGATAAGACCATTTTACATATGGGGCCCAAGTTAGAAGCAGAGCCTAAGGTGTAAATTATCGATAGTCCATATCTCGGAAACTATAAGAGATAATGCAATTTGGCAACCGGCAATGTAATTAGCATGCCGAATACCACTTGGAATGTGAATTGGAACGAAATCGCCAATAGATAAGACCATTTTACAATTTGGGCCCAAGTTAGAAGCAGAGCCTAAGGTGTAAATTATCGATAGTCCATATCTCGGAAACTATAAGAGATAATTCAAATTGGCAACCGGCAATGTAGTTAGCATGCCGAATATTACTTGGAATGTGAATTGGAACGAAATCGCCAATAGATAAGACCATTTTACAATTTGGGCCCAAGTTAGAAGCAGAGCCTAAGATGTAAATTATCGATAGTCCATATCTCGGAAACTAAAAGAGATAATGCAATTTGGCAACCGGCAATGTAATTAGCATGCCGAATACCACTTGGAATGTGAATTGGAACGAAATCGCCAATAGATAAGACCATTTTACAATTTGGGCCCAAGTTAGAAGCAGAGCCTAAGGTGTAAATTATCTATAGTCCATATCTCGGAAACTATAAGAGATAATGCAATTTGGCAACCGGCAATGTAATTAGCATGCCGAATATTACTTGGAATGTGAATTGGAACGAAATCGCCAATAGATAAGACCATTTTACAATTTGGGCCCAAGTTAGAAGCAGAGCCTAAGGTGTAAATTATCGATAGTCCATATCTCGGAAACTATAAGAGATAATGCAATTTGGCAACCGGCAATGTAATTAGCATGCCGAATACCACTTGGAATGTGAATTGGTACGAAATCGCCAATAGATAAGACCATTTTACAATTTGGGCCCAAGTTAGAAGCAGAGCCTAAGGTGTAAATTATCGATAGTCCATATCTCGGAAACTATAAGAGATAATTCAATTTGGCAACCGGCAATGTAATTAGCATGCCGAATATTACTTGGAATGTGAATTGGAACGAAATCGCCAATAGATAAAACCATTTTACAATTTGGGCCCAAGTTAGAAGCAGACCCTAACGTGTAAATTATCGATAGTCCATATCTCGGAAACTATAAGAGATAATGCAATTTGGCAACCGGCAATGTAATTAGCATGCCGAATATTACTTGGAATGTGAATTGGAACGAAATCGCCAATAGATATGACGATTTTACAATTTGGGCCCAAGTTAGAAGCAGAGCCTAAGGTGTAAATTACCGATAGTCCATATCGGAAACTATAAGAGATAATTCAATTTGGCAACCGGCAATGTAGTTAGCATGCCGAATATTACTTGGAATGTGAATTGGAACGAAATCGCCAATAGATAAGACCATTTTACAATTTGGGCCCAAGTTAGAAGCAGAGCCTAAGATGTAAATTATCGATAGTCCATATCTCGGAAACTAAAAGAGATAATGCAATTTGGCAACCGGCAATGTAATTAGCATGCCGAATACCACTTGGAATGTGAATTGGAACGAAATCGCCAATAGATAAGACCATTTTACAATTTGGGCCCAAGTTAGAAGCAGAGCCTAAGGTGTAAATTATCTATAGTCCATATCTCGGAAACTATAAGAATAATGCAATTTGGCAACCGGCAATGTAATTAGCATGCCGAATATTACTTGGAATGTGAATTGGAACGAAATCGCCAATAGATAAGACCATTTTACAATTTGGGCCCAAGTTAGAAGCAGAGCCTAAGGTGTAAATTATCGATAGTCCATATCTCGGAAACTATAAGAGATAATGCAATTTGGCAACCGGCAATGTAATTAGCATGCCGAATACCACTTGGAATGTGAATTGGTACGAAATCGCCAATAGATAAGACCATTTTACAATTTGGGCCCAAGTTAGAAGCAGAGCCTAAGGTGTAAATTATCGATAGTCCATATCTCGGAAACTATAAGAGATAATTCAATTTGGCAACCGGCATGTAATTAGCATGCCGAATATTACTTGGAATGTGAATTGGAACGAAATCGCCAATAGATAAAACCATTTTACAATTTGGGCCCAAGTTAGAAGCAGACCCTAACGTGTAAATTATCGATAGTCCATATCTCGGAAACTATAAGAGATAATGCAATTTGGCAACCGGCAATGTAATTAGCATGCCGAATATTACTTGGAATGTGAATTGGAACGAAATCGCCAATAGATATGACGATTTTACAATTTGGGCCCAAGTTAGAAGCAGAGCCTAAGGTGTAAATTACCGATAGTCCATATCTCGGAAACTATAAGAGATAATGCAATTTGGCAACCGGCAATGTAATTAGCATGCCGAATATTACTTGGAATGTGAATTGGAACGAAATCGCCAATAGATAAGACCATTTTACAATTTGGGCTCAAGTTAGAAGCAGAGCCTAAGGTGTAAATTATCGATAGTCCATATCTCGGAAACTATAAGAGATAATGCAATTTGGCAACCGGCAATGTAATTAGCATGCCGAATATTACTTGGAATGTGAATTGGAATGAAATCGCCAATAGATAAGACCATTTTACAATTTGGGCCCAAGTTAGAAGCAGAGCCTAAGGTGTAAATTATCTATAGTCCATATCTCGGAAACTATCAGAGATAATGCAATTTGGCAACCGGCAATGTAATTAGCATGCCGAATATTACTTGGAATGTGAATTGGAACAAAATCGCCAATAGATAAGGACGATTTTACAATTTGGGTCCAAGTTAGAAGCAGAGCCTAAGGTGTAAATTACCGATAGTCCATATCTCGGAAACTATAAGTGATAATGCAATTTGGCAACCGGCAATGTAATTAGCATGCCGAATATTACTTGGAATGTGAATTGGAATGAAATCGCCAATAGATAAGAAAATTTTACAATTTGGGCCCAAGTTAGAAGCAGAGCCTAAGGTGTAAATTATCCATAGTCCATATCTCGGAAACTATAAGAGATAATGCAATTTGGCAACTGGCAATGTAATTAGCATGCCGAATATTACTTGGAATGTGAATTGGACGAAATCGCCAATAGATAAGACCATTTTACAATTTGGGCCCAAGTTAGAAGCAGAGCCTAAGGTGTAAATTATCGATAGTCCATATCTCGGAAACTATAAGAGATAATGCAATTTGGCAACCGGCAATGTAATTAGCATGCCGAATACTACTTGGAATGTGAATTGGAACGAAATCGCCAATAGATAAGACCATTTTACAGTTTGGGCCCAAGTTAGAAGCAGAGCCTAAGGTTAAAAATAATCGATAGTCCATATCTCGGAAACTATAAGAGATAATGCAATTTGGGAACCGGCATTGTAATTAGCATGCCGAATATTACTTGGAATGTGAATTGGAACGAAATCGCCAATAGATAAGACCATTTTACAATTTGGGCCAAGTTAGAAGCAGAGCCTAAGGTGTAAATTATCGATAGTCTATATCTCGGAAACTATAAGAGATAATGCAACTTGGCCACCGGCAATGTAATTAGCATGTCGAATATTACTTGGAATGTGAATTGGAACGAAATCGCCAATAGATAAGACCATTTTACAATTTGGGCCCAAGTTAGAAGCAGAGCCTAAGGTGTAAATTATCGATAGTCCATATCTCGGAAACTATAAGAGATAATGAAATTTGGCAACCGGCAATGTAATTAGCATGCCGAATATTACTTGGAATGTGAATTGGAACGAAATCGCCAATAGATAAGACCATTTTACAATTTGGGACCAAGTTAGAAGCAGAGCCTAAGGTGTAAAATTATCCATAGTCCATATCTCGGAAACTATAAGAGATAATGCAATTTCGCAACCGGCAATGTAATTAGCATGCCGAATATTACTTGGAGTGTGAATTGGAACGAAATCGCCAATAGATAAGCCCATTTTACAATTTGGGCCCAAGTTAGAAGCAGAGCCTAAGGTGTAAATTATCGATAGTCCGTATCTCGGAAACTATAAGAGATAATGCAATTTGGCAACCGGCAATGTAATTAGCATGCCGAATATTACTTGGAATGTGAATTGGAACGAAATCGCCAATAGATAAGACCATTTTACAATTTGGGCCCAAGTTAGAAGCAGAGCCTAAGGTGTAAATTATCCATAGTCCATATCTCGGAAACTATAAGAGATAATGCAATTTTCGCAACCGGCAATGTAATTAGCATGCCGAATATTACTTGGAGTGTGAATTGGAACGAAATCGCCAATAGATAAGCCCATTTTACAATTTGGGCCCAAGTTAGAAGCAGAGCCTAAGGTGTAAATTATCGATACTCCATATCTCGGAAGCTATAAGAGATAATGCAATTTCGCAACCGGCAATGTAATTAGCATGCCGAATATTACTTGGAGGGTGAATTGGAACGAAATCGCCAATAGATAAGACCATTTTACAATTTGGGCCCAAGTTAGAAGCAGAGCCTAAGGTGTAAATTATCGATAGTCCGTATCTCGGAAACTATAAGAGATAATGCAATTTGGCAACCGGCAATGTAATTAGCATGCCGAATATTACTTGGAATGTGAATTGGAACGAAATCGCCAATAGATAAGACCATTTACAATTTGGGCCCAAGTTAGAAGCAGAGCCTAAGGTGTAAATTATCGATAGTCCATATCTCGGAAACTATAAGAGATAATGAAATTTGGCAACCGGCAATGTAATTAGCATGCCGAATATTACTTGGAATGTGAATTGGAACGAAATCGCCAATAGATAAGACGATTTTACAATTTGGGCCCAAGTTAGAAGCAGAGCCTAAGGTGTACATTATCGATAGTCCATATCTCGGAAACTAAAAGAGATAATGCAATTTGGCAACCGGCAATGTAATTAGCATGCCGAATATTACTTGGAATGTGAATTGGAACGAAATCGCCAATAGATAAGACGATTTTACAATTTGGGCCCAAGTTAGAAGCAGAGCCTAAGGTGTAAATTATCGATAGTCCATATCTCGGAAACTAAAAGAGATAATGCAATTTGGTAACCGGCAATGTAATTAGCATGCCGAATATTACTTGGAACGTGAATTGGAACGAAATCGCCAATAGATAAGACCATTTTACAATTGGGCCCAAGTTAGAAGCAGAGCCTAAGGTGTAAATTATCGATAGTCCATATCTCGGAAACTATAAGAGATAATGCAGTTTCGCAACCGGCAATGTAATTATCATGCCGAATATTACTTGGAATGTGAATTGGGACGAAATCGCCAATAGATAAGACCATTTTACAATTTGGGCCCAAGTTAGAAGCAGAGCCTAAGGTGTAAATTACCGATAGTCCATATCTCGGAAACTATAAGAGATAATGCAATTTGGCAACTGGCAATGTAATTAGCATGCCGAATATTACTTGGAATGTGAATTGGGACGAAATCGCCAATAGATAAGACCATTTTATAATTTTGGGCCCAAGTTAGAAGCAGAGCCTAAGGTGTAAATTATCGATAGTCCATATCTCGGAAACTATAAGAGATAATGCAATTTGGCAACCGGCAATGTAATTATCATGCCGAATACTACTTGGAATGTGAATTGGAACGAAATCGCCAATAGATAAGACCATTTTACACTTTGGGCCCAAGTTAGAAGCAGAGCCTAAGGTTAAAAATAATCGATAGTCCATATCTCGGAAACTATAAGAGATAATGCAATTTGGGAACCGGCAATGTAATTAGCATGCCGAATATTACTTGGAATGTGAATTGGAACGAAATCGCCAATAGATAAGACCATTTTACAATTTGGGATCAAGTTAGAAGCAGAGCCTAAGGTGTAAATTATCGATACTCCATATCTCGGAAGCTATAAGAGATAATGCAATTTCGCAACCGGCAATGTAATTAGCATGCCGAATATTACTTGGAGGGGTGAATTGGAACGAAATCGCCAATAGATAAGACCATTTTACAATATTGGGCCCAAGTTAGAAGCAGAGCCTAAGGTGTAAATTATCGATAGTCCCATATCTCGGAAACTAAAAGAGATAATGCAATTTGGCCAACCGGCAATGTACTTAGCATGCCGAATATACTTGGTACGTGAATTGGAACGAAATCGCTAATAGATAAGACCATTTTACATTTGGGCCCAAGTTAGAAGCAGAGCCTAAGGTGTAAATTATCGATAGTCCATATCTCGGAAACTATAAGAGATAATGCAGTTTCGCACCGGCAATGTAATTATCATGCCGAATATTACTTGGAATGTGAATTGGGACGAAATCGCCAATAGATAAGACCATTTTACAATTGGGCCCAAGTTAGAAGCAGAGCCTAAGGTGTAAATTATCGATAGTCCATATCTCGGAAACTATAAGAGATAATGCAATTTGGCAACCGGCAATGTAATTAGCATGCCGAATACCACTTGGAATGTGAATTGGAACGAAATCGCCAATAGATAAGACCATTTTACAATTTGGGCCCAAGTTAGAAGCAGAGCCTAAGGTGTAAATTATCGATAGTCCATATCTCGGAAACTATAAGAGATAATTCAATTTGGCAACCGGCAATGTAATTAGCATGCCGAATATTACTTGGAATGTGAATTGGAACGAAGTCGCCAATAGATAAGACCATTTTACAATTTGGGCCCAAGTTAGAAGCAGAGCCTAAGGTGTAAATTATCGATAGTCCATATCTCGAAACTAAAAGAGATAATGCAATTTGGCAACCGGCAATGTAATTAGCATGCCGAATATTACTTGGACTGTGAATTGGAACGAAATCGCCATAGATAAGACCATTTTACAATTTGGGCCCAAGTTAGAAGCAAGCCTAAGGTGTAAATTATCGATAGTCCATATCTCGGAAACTATAAGAGATAATGCAGTTTCGCAACCGGCAATGTAATTAGCATGCCGAATATTACTTGGAATGTGAATTGGGACGAATCGCCAATAGATAAGACCATTTTACAATTTGGGCCCAAGTTAGAAGCAGAGCCTAAGGTGTAAATTATCGATAGACCATATCTCGGAAACTATAAGAGATAATGCAATTTGGCAACCGGCAATGTAATTAGCATGCCGAATACACTTGGAATGTGAATTGGAACGAAATCGCCAATAGATAAGACCATTTTACAATTTGGGCCTAAGGTTAGAAGCAGAGCCTAAGGTGTAAATTATCGATAGTCCATATCTCGGAAACTATAAGAGATAATGCAATTTGGCAACCGGCAATGTAATTAGCATGCCGAATACCACTTGGAATGTGAATTGGAACGAAATCGCCAATAGATAAGACCATTTTACAATTTGGGCCCAAGTTAGAAGCAGAGCCTAAGGTGTAAATTATCGATAGTCCATATCTCGGAACTATAAGAGATAATTCAATTTGGCAACCGGCAATGTAATTAGCATGCCGAATATTACTTGGAATGTGAATTGGAACGAAATCGCCAATAGATAAGACCATTTTACAATTTGGGCCCAAGTTAGAAGCAGAGCCTAAGGTGTAAATAATCGATAGTCCATATCTCGGAAACTAAAAGAGATAATGCAATTGGCAACCGGCAATGTAATTAGCATGCCGATATTACTTGGACTGTGAATTGGAACGAAATCGCCAATAGATAAGACCATTTTACAATTTGGGCCCAAGTTAGAAGCAGAGCCTAAGGTGTAAATTATCGATAGTCCATATCTCGGAAACTATAAGAGATAATGCAGTTTCGCAACCGGCAATGTAATTAGCATGCCGAATATTACTTGGAATGTGAATTGGGACGAAATCGCCAATAGATAAGACCATTTTACAATTTGGGCCCAAGTTAGAAGCAGAGCCTAAGGTGTAAATTATCGATAGTCCATATCTCGGAAACTATAAGAGATAATGCAATTTGGCAACCGGCAATGTAATTAGCATGCCGAATACCACTTGGAATGTGAATTGGAACGAAATCGCCATAGATAAGACCATTTTACAATTTGGGCCCAAGTTAGAAGCAGAGCCTAAGGTGTAAATTATCGATAGTCCATATCTCGGAAACTATAAGAGATAATTCAATTTGGCAACCGGCAATGTAATTAGCATGCCGAATATTACTTGGAATGTGAATTGGAACGAAATCGCCAATAGATAAGACCATTTTA